>NC_053467.1:10755789-10805359 GCF_015227805.2 Hirundo rustica | reverse complement strand
CCCTGCCTTTTCCCCCCGGGCTGAGCCTTTAAGGTGTTTGTTCATCCTCCAGCCCAGAGCAGGGTGATGCTGGTGGGGGTTGGCAAGCCCTGGGCTCGAGACCGGGGCGCAAACAGATCCCAGGGGTTTTGGAAAATGGGTTTTGCCAAATCTCCTGGCACCGAGCCTTCGGTTTAACCCCTTCATTTCTCTTTAAAGGAGGCTTTCAGCTGGTGCCTGAGGGGGTTTTGGATGCCGAGGGGCAGCTGCTGGGGCTGTGTGAGCCTTTCCTAAAAAGGGTTGAGGCTCCTTGTCTTCACTGCCAAGACCCACAGCCTCTGAGGGAAAGCTTCCTTAAAAAAAAAAAACCCTCAGTGCAGCAGGTCCCTGATGGCTCAGGAGCTATTTTGGGTCTGCTGAAAGGCGTAAGAACGCTGGAATTAAGTGTTATTATTCTCATCCCTCAAATCTGTCATGCAGCTCCGCTGCCTTTGGGGTTTGTTGGGAGTTTGGGGTTTCGTTGGGTTCCTGATGCGCTTCTTGCCCTTCCTGGGGCAGCCCCACAAGGGTCCCGAGGGTTCCTCCAGCCCTGGCTGTGCTGTTCAGGCGATCCCTGGCTGCTTCTGCTGCTGGATTTTCGCGTGCAGGTGGAAATTGGAAGAACTGCAGGGTGGAGTCCCCGTCCCTGCAGGGCTTCAGAGCTGTGTGCAGGTGGCACTCGGGGAGGCGGCCTGGTGGCACTCGGGGAGGCGGCCTGGTGGCACTCGGGGAGGCGGCCTGGTGGCACTCGGGGACGTGGCCTGGTGGCACTCAGGGATGTGGCCTGGTGGCACTCGGGGAGGTGGCCTGGTGGCACTCAGGGAGGCGGCCTGGTGGCACTCAGGGAGGCGGCCTGGTGGCACTCGGGGAGGTGGCCTGGTGGCACTCGGGGAGGTGGCCTGGTGGCACTCAGGGAGGTGGCCTGGTGGCACTGGGTGCCCTCAGAGAGCTCTTCCCTCCTTCCTCGGTGATTTTCTCATTCTCTGCCTGCTGCCTGTGTCCCAGAGCTGCTGAATCCCCAGGAGCTGCCCTGTGGAATTCTGAGGGTGGCTGTTGGATTATTCCCGAGCCCACGCGGGTCTGGGGGCGCTTTGGGGAGCAGCTGTGGCTCCCAGCAGCTCCCTGGCTCCTGCTTTTTCTGCACCACAGCCTTGGACCTCGGAGCAGGCAGGAATTCCCTGCTGGGACTGGGACAGGAGCAGGGAGAGGGAGGAATCCAGCGGCTCCTGGTGGGATTTGCAAACCCCCCAGCCCCACCTCAGCTCCTGCTGCTCCCGCCCCTGTGCCGGGCTCTGCTGCCATCGTTACTAAATGGGATAATGAGGCTTAATGAGCCTCATCTCCTCTCCCTCCAGGCTTCTGGTTTTGCTGGGGAACATCTGTCTGCACTGGGAAGGGCAACTTCCATCCCTCCCCTGCTGGGAGCTGGGAGCGGGAACTGGGGGCGAACACTGGCACGGGGAAGGGGAACTGGGAATGGGCACTGGGACTGGGCACTGGGAATGGACAGGGACATTGGGAATGGACAGGGGCACTGGGAATGGACAGGGACATTGGGAATGGACAGGGGCACTGGGAATGGACACTGGGAAGGGATGGGGACACTGGGAATGGATGCTGGCACTGGGAGTGGGAATGGGCAAAGGGAAGGGGAACTGGCACTGGGAAGGGCACTGGGAACTAGGAATGGACACTGGGAAGGGACAGGGGCACTGGGAATGGACGCTGGGAAGGGACAGGGACATGGGGAAGGATGCTGGCTCTGGGAATGGACACTGGGAAAGGGATATGGACACAGGCATTGGGAATGGACACTGGGAAGGGACAGGGGCACTGGGAATGGACACTGGGAATGGACAGGGGGCACTGGGATATGGACACAGGCATTGGGAATGGACACTGGGAATGGACAGGGGGCACTGGGATATGGACACAGGCATTGGGAATGGACACTGGGAATGGACAGGGGGCACTGGGATATGGACACAGGCATTGGGAATGGACACTGGGAAGGGTGCTGGCTCTGGGAAGGGGCACTGGGAAGGGGTGCTGGATCCCCTTGGGAGCAGGGAGAGGAGGGCAGAGGCTGCAGAAGCAGCAGGAGTTAATGAATAATCCAGGACAGGAGCTGCTGGGCCGTTACTCAGCTCTAACCAGGAGCCTGCCGATAGCTGGGGTGTAAAAGATGATGGGGAGAGCCAGGGCTGTAATTCCAGCCTGGAAATACCATCTCCATTGGATTTGATTTATTTATTTTATTTTCCCCTTGTCTGCTGAGTACAGGTTTGGTGGTTTGTTGGTTTTTTTTGCTCCTGAGTACAGAGGAAATCAATAAAGCTGCACGTGATGGGCAGAGCATTCCTTGGACTTAAACAAACAGCAGCTAAAGTGCCTTTTAAAAGCTTTTCCTGGGGCTGGTGTTTGTTCCACGGGGGCCAGTGCCGAGCCCTCATCCCACCACGGAGCCAGCAGAGCCGAAATTCCCTCCCTGTGCTCCGGGGTTTGTGTCCCACCCCTGCCTGGGGAGTAACTCTGCACATTTCCCTGAGCAGAGGGAGGATGCTCCTGGTGGGGGCTGCATCCCCTTGGCCCCCTCCCAGCAGGATTCCTTGGAGAATTCTGTCGCAGGAAAAGCGTTCCTGCCCTTCTCTGGACGTGCGGTTCGTGGCTCGGAGCCTCGTTGGGAGCACGGTTTGGGACTGGATGTTGTTTGCACGGTGAATTCTGGGCAAAAAATCCCTTGGGAAGGCTGCGAGAGCTGGATGAGCAGGAGGATCCTCTCCTGCCCAGCGAGGCTGTCTGGCTCAGGAAGCGCCTTCAGGAGGAAGCTTTTGCCTTCTAAATCCACACAAGTGCCTTTTTGGGAGGGGAAGCTGGGAGCTGTGCGTGGATGAGGCTCCAGGAGGAGGAGGAAGCACTGTCGAGGTGTTGCTGCACATTGTTTAAAATTGGGAATTTTTTTTTTCCCCTCAGGGTTGAGCCCCACAGCTGGATTAGACTGTGGGAAGCCTCTTTTTTATTTTATTTTAATTTTTTTTTTTTTTTTCTGGGAGAGAGGCCGTGATTCCTGGTAAATAGCTGCATTCGAGGAGGGATTTCTTCCTGGAAATGGTGTCAGGCGTTGGAAGGGGTTGGAGTTTCCATCCCTGGGCTGGGGACAAGGTGGGGATCGGGCACAGCTTGGATGGAGAGCTTTTCCAACCTCAGCGATTCTGGGATTTTGGGATTCCCTGCCAGCCGGAGGCTCCCTGCTCCCTCCTCCGGAGCTGGGAAGCTGCTCCTGCCTTGCGGGGTGTGATGGGTTCATTATCCCGGCGCTGGCTGCTGCTCGTTCCTCTGATGCGATCTGCCAGGCTCCTGCGGGACGTGCCCGGCTCACGTTCCCGTTTTAATGTGCTTTTTCCTGTGCGGCCAGCCACAAATAAGGAAGTTAATTAGCTGCACATCCTCATTGCTAGGTGGAAGCTTTTCAGCCCGGGGCCGGTGGATTTTCTGCTTTGTGGGGCTGGAGCTGGAGCCTTTCCCTCCTGGAGGAGGATGGAGCTGGGGGCTGCCAGCCTGGCCCCTGCGTTCCTGCTTTGCTTGGATTTCCTTTGCTCAGGGCAAAATAAACAGCAGCCCTCGTGTTTGTTTGGTTTTGTGGAGCCCTTTTGCACAGGCTCCAGGAGGAAGGAGGGATCTGGCTGCGTGAAGGAAGAGAAGATATTTGGGGTTTTTTTTTGGGGAATGTGGCAAAACTTTGCGTTGGGAAACATCCTTCCCTTCCGTCTCTGGGTGAACCAGAGTTACCTGGGCAGGGGTTTTATTAATTTATCAATCAACCCCGACCCAGAGGTTATAGATCCACGAGGGATTCAGCCCTGTCTCCTGTGCCAGGTGGAATTTCAGCCATGAAAAAATCCCTGGTGACCACCAAACCCAGCCGTGGGATCCTCTGAAAGACCCCAAACCCCCAATTTCTGTGGGATATCCATGGAAAACCTGGCTGCTTCCCAGCCCTGCCCTGCCCCTGTGCAGAGGTTTAGAGCCTGAAATCCAGGGGTGGCTGGATAGGTCAGAATTATTTGCCAGAAGCCCTCACAAAAATCCTAATTATCCTAATTTCTACCGAAGCGCTTCATTTTATTAATGGAAGTGAAAGCTTTATTTACTGCCGCAGTGCAATTTGTCAGCTGCTTTTAATTAGAATCCTCTCTCATTATGCATCAAGCATTTCATAAAAAACATTGTTTGGGAAGCCCCAGAGCTGGAGCTGCAGAGCTCCTCGATTCTGAGCCGGGGTGAAATAAATTCCCTCCCACCCTGCTCGGGTTTATGGGATCTGGAGCAGTTCGGTGGGATGGGGTGGAAAAAAAACCCTCAGGAAAAGAGCAGGGGCTGAGAAAACCTGGCTGAATCCTCCATTCCACGAGCTCCTGCTCTGGGTAGACCCCTCTCCATCGTTCCCTTCTCCATCCTGAGCCTGGAGCAGGAATTTCCCCCTGGAGCAGGAACTGCTGGGAAGGCTCCTGGTGTTCTGTGGGCTTTTCCCTCCTCCTGGCTCAGCCTTTGCTGACTGAGGTTTCGTTTCTGGTTGGGCCCGGCTCAGAGCTGTGAGGGAGGAGAGGTTTCCCAGAAGGAAGAGCAGAGAGGGGTCCCCTCCATCCCCTCCCTCCCACTCCAATCCCTGTTTATCCGGGTGCTCCCCCCGCTGTTCTTTGATCTGGAAGCACGAGCCCACGTTGATTCCTGCAGGGTGGAAAGCAAACCCGCCATTAGAGTGTCAGGGGGAGCAGCACGGCGGGGAGAGCTCCTGTCACCTGGGGATGTCAAAACATCCCCAAACATCGCCGGGAAAGCTCTGACTCAGCCCACAGCCGGAGCTGCCTGCGCCCAGGGAGCGGCAGGGGCCGCCCTGGGTGATCCTCCCGCATCCCTGGGGACGGCGTTCCCCAAGGATTGGCCATTCCCCCAGGAGAGGCCATTCCCCCAAGGATTGGACATTCCCCCAGGAGAGGCCATTCCCCTCCAGGAGAGGCCATTCCCCAAGGATTGGCCATTCCCCCCAAGGATTGGCCATTCCCCTCCAGGAGAGGCCATTCCCCCCAGGAGAGGCCATTCCCCCCAGGAGAGGCCATTCCCCCCAAGGATTGGCCATTCCCCAAGGAGAGGCCATTCCCCCCAGGAGAGGCCATTCCCCAAGGATTGGCCATTCCCCCCAAGGATTGGCCATTCCCCCCAAGGATTGGCCATTCCCCAAGGATTGGCCATTCCCCCCAGGAGAGGCCATTCCCCTCCAGGAGAGGCCATTCCCCTCCAGGAGAGGCCATTCCCCTCCAGGAGAGGCCATTCCCCTCCAGGAGAGGCCATTCCCCTCCAGGAGAGGCCATTCCCCTCCAGGAGAGGCCATTCCCCTCCAGGAGAGGCCATTCCCCTCCAGGAGAGGCCATTCCCCTCCAGGAGAGGCCATTCCCCCAGGAGAGGCCATTCCCCAAGGATTGGCCATTCCCAAGAGAGGCCATTCCCCAAGGATTGGCCATTCCCCAAGGATTGGGCATTCCCCCCAGGAGAGGCCATTCCCCCCAGGAGAGGCCATTCCCCCCAAGGATTGGCCATTCCCCAAGGAGAGGCCATTCCCCCCAGGAGAGGCCATTCCCCAAGGATTGGCCATTCCCCCCAAGGATTGGCCATTCCCCCCAAGGATTGGCCATTCCCCAAGGATTGGCCATTCCCCCCAGGAGAGGCCATTCCCCTCCAGGAGAGGCCATTCCCCTCCAGGAGAGGCCATTCCCCTCCAGGAGAGGCCATTCCCCTCCAGGAGAGGCCATTCCCCCTAGGAGAGGCCATTCCCCAAGGAGAGGCCATTCCCCAAGGATTGGCCATTCCCCTCCAGGAGAGGCCATTCCCCTCCAGGAGAGGCCATTCCCCAAGGATTGGCCATTCCCCAAGGATTGGCCATTCCCCTCAAGGAGAGGCCATTCCCAAGAGAGGACATTCCCAAGGAGAGGACATTCCCTGCTTGGAGCAATTATTCCATTGAATAATGAACTTGCTGGTTGTGGCTGTTGAGGTTTTTCCAGGATTCCTGGTGGGAATTCCTGGTGGGAATTCCTGATGTTGCAGGGATGGGGTTTGTTTGCTGAAGGAGCTGTTTTGGTTTGTTTTTTATTTTTTTTGGCAGAAAACAGGGAAAACATTCCCGTGCTTTTGTTTTTGTGCTGGCAGGGGTTATGAAAGCCTCCCAGGAGAGGACATTCCCTCAAGGAGGACATTCCCCAAGGAAAGGACATTCCCAGGAGAGGACATTCCCTGCTTGGAGCAATTATTCCATTGAATAATGACCTTGCTGCCTGTGGCTGTTGAGGTTTTTCCAGGATTCCTTGTGGGAACTCCTGATGTTACGGGGGATGGGGTTTGTTTGGTTTTCTTTGGTTCTTTTTCGTTTTTTTTGTTTTGTTTTGTTTTTATTTTTGGCAGAAAGCAGGGAGAACATTCCCGTGCTTTTGTTTTTGCGCCGGCAGAGGTTATCAGAGCCTCCCCTCCCTCGTGCCGTGCCAGAGGAGCATCCCAGGTCCCTCCTCCTGCCCCGCCAGCAGCTCTCCTGCTGCTCTCCTCCCTCCTGGCAAGGGAAAGCCCCCGGAGGTGCCAGGGAGCAAACCCAGGCGTTGATTTTGAGCAGGAAATGTTTGAGCCAGAGGATGGCTCGGGCCGTGCCCACCTCCCCAGCCACCATCCCTGCCCCTGTTTTGGGGTTCAGAGTCCTGGATGGGGTTCTTCCCTGCCGTTCCTGGCTTTCCAAGCTTCGGGGGGAATTTTTCGACGGCTTTGCCTCCTTCCTGCCCCGCCGGCCTGGGGGTCTCAGGGTGCTGCTGCGCCTCCTGGCAGCGCCAGGCATCTCCCAGGGGATCCCCCCGAGCTTGGGCAGCTGCGGTGGCACCCCCAGGGCTGTCCCCATCTCGGGGTGACACGGAGCGGGGTGAGTGACCCCCCCCTGCCCTGCCAGGCTGCGCTTCCCGGGAATGCTGAGCGATGCAGGGGCTCGGCCAGCCGGGAGGGGAAGGTCCTGGCCGTGATAAACGGGGAGCAGCCCCCCCCGACACCCGCCTCACCTCCCTGGCTGCGGTTCTCAGGGGAGCCCCAGCGTGATGGGAGCTGCTCCTGGGGCGGATCTGCTGGAAAACGCTGGGATTTCAGGCTGTGGGAGCTCCTCTCCTTCCCAGTCCCCGGGGCTCCTTCCGTGTGAGAGTGGGTCTGTAGAGGATTCCCAAATCCCGGCTGAAATCTCGGGGTCTTGCACATCTGTGTGCAAACCCTGAGGCGAGCTGTGTCACCGAGACACACAGAGCAGGCACACGCACACAAGAGATTTTCGCAGAGGTTCCTCTGATCCAGCTCCCAGCTGAGAGAGCGGAGAGAAGAGAGCCCTTTGTTTATTCTTTTACTTTTTATACATTTGTGGGTCTAGCAGAAGATTGGCTTTTTGGGGTTTCCACCCCTCAGCCTCAGTGGCCAGAGCAATTGTCAGTTACAATTGTTTTCAGGTTAGAAATATGCAAACAAAGGACAGAGAATGAAAAACAAAGGATTTGTTTATATTACTTCTGTGGGAAAGGTAGAAAACTGCTCTTAATATTGTACAATAACTAAAAGATCTGACTCCATTTATGAAAATCAAAAGGCTAATAAAGAAACTCAGAAAAACCAGGGTAACAGAGCTGTGCTGGCTCAGAGAGGCCACGGGATGGAGAACACATTGTTGAGGGAGAAATCGAGCTGGAAACAAGTTTTAAATGATAGTTTTACCAACAAACCAGATATTCTGGAGAGTTAGAACTGTGAGAGATGCATTGTATCAAGACTGCCTGGGATAAAATGATCGGTGACTGGTGTCAGGAGCATTGGCAGCATTGTGTGGCAGAAGCTGATAGGCTGGAAAACATTTATTATAAGGGATTGTAAACAAGAAATACCTTGGCTTCTGACAGAATGGCTTGGAGTTTTACATCTCTTGTGTCTCACCCTTCTGTGAGATAGATAATGGGATAAAATCTTTAAAAACGCCCCTCAGCTGCCCCGTCTCTGCGGAGCTGGGTTTTCCCAACACCTCCTGATGCTTGTGGGGCCGGAGGAGCCAGGCTGGAGATGCTGCACGTGGGAAGGGCGAATTGCTGCCCTGGGCTCTGTCCAGCTGTGCAGGAGCAGCTGTGAGCTCCTCCTTCCTCCCTTCCTTCCTCCCTCCTTCCTCCTCCCTCCTTCCTCCTCCTCCTCCCTCCCGGTCCCTGCTGTCTTATCTCCATGTGTTATCACTTTTGGAGTGTGAGACAAGAGCCTCTGGGCTCCACCTGTGGATTTTTATGGTCCCTTATCTCCGTGCCTGCTCCCAGGGCAAGCTGGGGATTTTAATTTTAATTTTTATTTTTATTATTATTATTATTTTTTTTTTTTTTAAAGAAAGCATTGACATGGATTCCGTTCCTCTTTCCCACCGTGGTGCTTCCTCCATCAGCTGGGGGCTTTGCAGAGCCTTTCCCAGGGCGTTTTCCCGGTTTAAATCCCGCACAGGAGGAGGAGCAGCCTGGACGAGCAGCACCTCCCGTTATTTCTTCAGGAATTCGCTCTGCTCCCTGGAGGCGGAGAGGAGCAGGTTATTTCTCAGAGGGTGCCGCTCTCCCAGTTCTTTTTAAAACTGGCTTCAGATCAATTAAAATCCTGGGCAGGGGGGATGTGATCCCAGACCCTTGCTTTGCCTAAAAGGAAAAAAAAAAAAGAAAAAGAAAAAAAAAAATATATATATATATGTGTGTGTGTGTATATATGTGTGTGTATATACACATATATGTGTGTATATATGTATGTATGGGTATATATATGTGTGTATATACACACACATATGTGTCTGTGTGTAAATATATAGACACACACCCCCACACATATATATACACATATATGCATATTTAATCCAAAATAACACTCATTTTGTATCCCAAAGGATCCCTTTTCCCCCACATAAAGGACACCTTTTTCCCTGCATATGAAGGACATTTTCCTCCCTGGTTTCCACGCACAACCACACGTTCCAACCCCACGACTCCTCCGCCGGAGCAGAGCAGCGGGAGCTCCCGCGTCCCACAATAATTTCCCTCCAAGTCCTTCCTGCCCAAATCTCTCTCCCCCGGCCCGTCGCGCTTTCCAGCGCTAATCGACCCCCGCGGTTATTCCAGCTGACGCTAATTACTGCCACCAACTAATTAATGCCGTGAAATAACTGCCTTTCCTCTCGCCTTGGCCGTGTTTCCTGAGGCACGGACGCGTTCCGGTGAGGGGCCTGCTGCGGGCTGGGCTGACTCAGAGCTCGGTGCGCTCTCCTGAAGGTCACCGGCATCGTCACAAACTGTCCCCGCCGGCAGGGAGGGCTCCTGACCTTCCCAAATCCTTCCCAAATCCTTCCCAAATCCTTCCCAAATCCTGCTGGAGTTGCCTCCATCTTGCTGCGGGTTCGGGGGTTTTTTTGGGACGCTGCTCCCTTTGAGCAGGTAAAATCCCCTTTGAGGAGGTGAAATCCCCTTTGAGGAGGTGAAATCCCCTTTGAGCAGGTGAAATCCCCTTTGAGCAGGTGAAAATCCCTTCGAGCAGGGCGGGGAGGATGGAAAGAGGTTTTTGGGGTAAGGGAAGGAGGGACAGGACACAGGGAATGGCTTCCCACTGCCAGAGGGCAGGGCTGGATGGGACACTGGGGAGAAGTGCTGTCCTGTGAGGGGGTGAGGAGGCTCTGGGATGGGATTCCCAGAGCAGCTCCATCCCTGGCAGTGTCCCGGGCCGGGCTGGAGCAGCCTGGGGCGGTGGAAGGTGTCCCTGCCCATGGGATGAACTTGAGTGTCCTTCCCACCCAAACCATCCCAGGATTCTGTGGTAGGATTCCATGACTCCGTCCTTGTTTGGGGATCAGGTTGAGCTCCCACTGCCAGACCTTTCATTCCTTATCCAAGCGAAATCCCCTTCTTCCTTTCCTGTGTCTCAGCATCCAGGTTATGCTGGAAAACTCTGTCCCTTGAATGCCTTGGGCAGGCTGAGCTGGAGCAGGGACTGGGCAGAGCTGGAGAATAAAGAGGAGATTTATTCAAAGGCCTCCAGGATCCACCTTGGGCAGGACAAGAGCCTGGCCAGGGCTGCACCCAAGGGGGCCCCAAAACGGTCCCCAAATGGACAAAGGGTGACGAGGTCTCCCACTTGGATCAGTTCTGGTGCATTTGCACATTTTGGGGTTGAATTGTCCAATGGCAGCTCCGGGCTGTGAGGTCCCATCCTTCTTGTTCCTCCCTCCAGCCACCCTTGTTGGTGCTTTTGGGGCTGGGAGTTGTCCTTGGTGTGCAGCAGGAACAGGATTTGTTTTGTGTGGCTGCTGTGTGCAGAGAGCTGAGTGACCCCGGGTGTGAGCTCAGAGCCTGGAACACGGCAGAGATCAAACTCCAGCAGCAGGAGATGCCAGCTGGGATGTGCAGCTGTGCTGGGAGGGGAGGATCCTCTCCTCCTCCCAGCTCCTCAGGCCGGGTTCGTGGAGGTGAGAGCTCCCGGCTGAACTGCAGATATGTGATGAGTATTAACAGCCCTGCTCCGACCCACGACGGCGCTGAGGGCAGAGGAGCCGATTGAGTTATTCATCTTTAACCTTTATTTTGGGTCGCTCTGATCCCCTCTGGGAGGCTCCTGTTGCTGCTCTGCCTCAGGGCTGCTGGCTCCTTCTGCTGCCCTCAGCCCAGCAGCTGCTCCCTGCTCCTGGGGGTGGCCCCAGGTGATCCCACCTGCACATCCCACCTCTGTGTGTGACCCCAGGTGATCCCACCTGCACATCCCACCCCTGGGTGTGACCCCAGGTGATCCCACCTGCACATCCCACCCCTGTGTGTGACCCCAGGTGATCCCACCTGCACATCCCACCCCTGGGTGTGACCCCAGGTGATCCCACCTGCACATCCCACCCCTGTGTGTGACTCCAGGTGATCCCACCTGCACATCCCACCCCTGGGTGTGACCCCAGGTGATCCCACCTGCACATCCCACCCCTGTGTGTGACCCCAGGTGATCCCACCTGCACATCCCACCCCTGTGTGTGACTCCAGGTGATCCCACCTGCACATCCCACCCCTGTGTGTGACTCCAGGTGATCCCACCTGCACATCCCACCCCTGGGTGTGACCCCAGGTGATCCCACCTGCACATCCCACCCCTGGGGGTGACCCCAGGTGATCCCACCTGCACATCCCACCCCTGGGGCTGCTCCTGGGGTGACTCCAGGTGATCCCACCTGCACATCCCACCCCTGTGTGTGACCCCAGGTGATCCCACCTGCACATCCCACCCCTGTGTGTGACCCCAGGTGATCCCACCTGCACATCCCACCCCTGTGTGTGACCCCAGGTGATCCCACCTGCACATCCCACCCCTGTGTGTGACCCCAGGTGATCCCACCTGCACATCCCACCCCTGGGGCTGCTCCTGGGGTGACTCCAGGTGATCCCACCTGCACATCCCACCCCTGGGTGTGACCCCAGGTGATCCCACCTGCACATCCCACCCCTGTCCCTGCTCCTGGGGGTGACTCCGAGTGATCCCACCTGCACATCCCACCCCTGGGGGTGACTCCGAGTGATCCCACCTGCACATCCCACCTCTGGGTGTGACTCCAGGTGATCCCACCTGCACATCCCACCCCTGGGGGTGCCTCCAGGTGATCCCACCTGCACATCCCACCCCTGTGTGTGACCCCAGGTGATCCCACCTGCACATCCCACCCATGGGGGTGACCCCAGGTGATCCCACCTGCACATCCCACCCCTGGGGCTGCTCCTGGGGTGGATTCCCAGCCCCGGGGGTGACACCAGGTGACAAATCTCTGCCACCCAGGTGTGTTCCCTTCTCCCAGCCCTGCTCTGGTGCCTCTCATCCCACGGTTCCTCCTGCTTTTTGTAGCTCCAGGTGGGTTTGAGGAACCTGAGGACATCCAGAAACACCGAGCTGGATTCCTTTTTGCGGGGACACAGGGAATGGCTTCCCGCTGCCAGATGGGCAGTGGGGTGTGGATTCTCTCCTGTCACATCCCAAGCTGTGAGGGGCTTCTATCCTGCAGGGAATTCTTCAGTTCTTCACTGGCTCAGGACTGGGGTGGGATCCTGGGAACGGGGGGATGCCCTGGGAAAGGATTCCCAGAGGAGGCTGGGAACGCATCCTGCTTGTCCCAGCGCAGGTTGGACGGGGCTTGGAGCCGCCTGGGACAGCTCAGGGTGTCCCTGGCGCGGCAGGGGGTGGCACCGGACGGCGTTTCGGGTCCCTTTCGCGTCCCCCCTTGGCGCTGTGCCGACCCCTGCCCGAGGATCCCGAGCAATCCCGAAGGCCCGGAGCCCGGAGGGGCAGGGGGAGGCTGGGGGGCGGCTCTGGGCCGTGCTGACGCCTCTGTGTTGCCTTGCAGGGGTTCTCCGGCCCTTCCCCGGCCCCGAGCTGCGAGCAGCGAGCCGCCAAGGAGAAGCAGGAGCGGGATTTCGGCGGCGAGGCGCGGCCCCGGAGCGAGCTGGCCATCAGGATAGGTAGAGCCGGGCTGCAGCCAGGCAAGCATCCCGTCGGGCAGCACCCTGGCACCGGGGCTGGCACGGGAGTTCCTGCTCGGGGTCCCTTCCCCTTCCCTCTCCTGCCTGGCGTTCCTCGGGGTCCTGCTGCTGCCCCCGGAGCCTCTCGCGCTGTCTGGGCTGTCACCGAGACACACAGAGCAGTCACACGCAGACAGGAGATTGTCGCAGAGGTTCTTCTGATCCCAGCTCCCAGCTGAGAGAGAGGAGAGAAGAGACCCCTTTGTTTATTTCTTACTTTTTATACATTTGTGGGTCTAGCAGAAGATTGGCTTTTTGGGGTGTCTTGGTTTTTGAAAAGACAGGTATCTGCTATGGAGAGGCAGGCTTTGTCTCCCCTTATCTCTAAATGCTAAACAGAACAGGCATACCAGCAACACCAGCCACTGTATGATGTCATTAACATTCAGAGATTTGAACCCTTCAAAGACTGGTGGGGTAGGCCCAAAGAGCTGGGTGAAGGGTTGTGAAAAAATTTCCCCCGGTGTCATTTCTTCACAGTAGGTACCGTTGTTAAAGTAACTCCAGAAACACACAGTTAGTGTATGATAGCCCTGAATCCATGTGCCTGCCTTCCAGAGGAAATTAAAAATCCACGATTTCCTCACTTCGTTAACCCATATAGCAAAATTGATGACAGCCACAGTAACCTTAGTTACAGGGCCCATGTTTAGAAAAGGGCCTGCAAATGGGAGAAATACGGCCACACCCACATGCCACCCAAACCAGGTTAAGCAAGACCACATGATATCCAGTGCACAGCAATGTAGGCACTTAAGAACTGTTATTCCTTTTTCTCTCAATGCCCCACGATCTGGGCGCCAAATTCTGTCTTGGTTTTTGAAAAGACAGGTATCTGCTATGGAGAGGCAGGCCTCTCTAGGAAATGAGGAATTTGAATCCTTCCCTCCGTGTTATTATAATTCGGAAGATTAAGAATAAAACTTTTCAGTCAGAGCTATGGGGAAAAGGAATAACAGTCCTTTACTAGTAAATATAACAGGACAGACAAAAAAAACAACAGCAATTATAACAAGAGTAGAACAGAACCAAGAACCCCGAGGGCACACGGTGGAAGCTCCGGCGCTGATGGCTGGAAGCCGGGCGCGGTGGACTGTCCTCCGCAGGCAGGGGATGTCCTCGGCAGGCAGAGGTGGCAGTGCCGGAGAAGTCGCAGCGGCGGGACCCAGGCTCACCCAAAATCCAGCAGGACAGCGAAGAAACTCCGAATTCCTGGATACTCCAACAGATGGTAGAATTCCCAGGACCAGACTCCTTCGTTAACCGTGGACTCCAGCCAGCCGTGCCCGATCCGTGCTCCCCCCCGGAAGAAAAAAGAAGAGAAAAAACCGCGAGATCCCCCCACCCTCCGCTCTCTCCGGGAGCTTTTTTCCCTCCCCCAAAACTAAGTTATCAGTTCTTTTGTCCACGTTAAGCACTCACCACTTAGTCTCCTAGCAACTTGGGAGGGGGGAAAAAATTCCACAGGAGACTTAAACCCCAACATGGGGTTTCCACCCCTCAGCCTCAGTGGCCAGACCAATTGTCAGTTACAATTGTTTTCGGGTTAGAAATATGCAAACAAAGGACAGAGAATGAAAAACAAAGGATTTGTTTATGTTACATCTGTGGGAAAAAAGTAGAAAACTGCTCTTAACATTGTACAATAACTAAAAAGATCTGGCTCCATTTAGGAAAATCAAAAGGCTCAGAAAAACCAGGGTAACAGTGGGCCATGAATTACAGAGCAGGAGCTCTCTGCTGGGCTGCAGCAGTGGGACCCTCGGGTGATTCCCAGCTCTGCCTCTTGCCCCTGGTGGGTTCCCCGCTCCCAGCTGGGGCCTGGCTGTTCCTCCTCATTCCTGGGGTGGGTCTGCTCGGAAAATGAATCCACGAACGTCCAAAAAGGAGACAGAGGAGTGCTTTGACTCTATTGGGATAAAGGGAGAGGCCGGGGCGCGTTTCCCATGGGGTCTCTCAGGTTTTATCCCAATTTCCCGGCCGCATTTCCCTCTGTCTTTCCCCATGGGCTGAGGGACTTGAGAGCTACAGACTTCCTGAAATGCCTCAGATTCCCCTTTTAAGGTATAACCACCCCTAATTTTTAATTTGGATGGGATTGATGGTTTTTTTCCCCATTGTTGCTTTCATCTTTCAATATTCAATTTCGTTTACGAATTGTTTGTAAAGGCGAATTTCTTCTTTTCCATTCATCCATCAGTGGAATCCTTCCCATTGTTTCACTTATCAGCTCTTTCCTCCTCAAATTTAAATTTTTCCCCCTCTCAGGTTTTAAAGAAGGAATTCTGGGTGCCCCCTCGGGCTCCGCCAGCCCCCGGGGTGTGTTTGGGGTGGGCACAGTCCCAGTGGGAGACAAAGCAGATGCAATTCAGTAAATGAGGGTTTTATTTCTCCGCCTGGTTATTTGGTTGGGACTGTGGCTTAAAACACGGATCGATTTGAAGGAATGATTCCTTCCTTTCCTCTTAAATCAGCCTCTTTTATTTAACCACTCGGTTTAATTACACGTCTCCTAAAGTGCTGCAAATCCTCAGGATCCCAGACGGCAGCCTGGGTTTTTCCGGAGGGATGGGAGGATTCCTCTCCTGCTCCAAAATGAGCTTTGAGTCCCTGGGAGGCAGCTGCAGGGAGGGTTTGATGTTTTTTGTCAGGTGGAAACTTCCCATCTCAGGTGCAGTTTAATTTTATCCTTCAAGGGGAAGCACAAGCGCTCGGCCCTACAGCTGGAGCTGCCGAGGTTTTTATGTTCCCATCCCCTTTTAGCTGCAGACAATAACAGTGCAGACGGGTTTGGGAATAGAAAATTTCCATTAGGCTTTGTTGGTTTGTATTTTTTTGATTTTTTTTCCCCTTCTCTCCGGGGAAATGGTATTAAGGCCTACAATCCATTCATTCTTTTATTGTCTTTTCCTTTTTTCTTTTTTTTTTTCCCCTCTTTCTTTCTTCCTACTGGAACAAACTGGGTATTTTTCACAACGTCATCCTTCCAAGAAAGCTGTTTTCCCCAGAGCTGCCTGCTGCCTGCCTGGGCTCCGGGGAGGCTCTGGGAACATAATGGGTGTTTTCAAAGTCTAATGGCTACTAAGTGGAATATTTCAGGCTTAATCACTGTTGAATCATTGACCCTTCCTTCATATTTACATCTTTTTAAATCGCTAAAGCTGTGAAAACAAAGGAAAATCCCCGAAGCAGCAGCTGCCTGGTTCTGCCCGGCTGCCTGGGGATGGATGGGGGTGAGGAGCAGGGAGCTGCGGTGGGAGATGTGGGAAGCCGAGTCTCTGCGGGTCTGTGTGCGGCTGGGAATGACTTTCCACCCGGCTCTGGGGGGTTTTGGGGTGTCCCCTGGAGGTGGCAGTGACACCTGTCCCTCACCTGCTCTGGGCTGAGAAAAAAATCCTCGGTTCGGGTGGTTTTTTTTTCTTTCTTCTCCCCTCCATCAGCAGCGTTTTGGAGCAGCTCCGGCTGGTGGGAAGGGATGGAGAGGGACGAGCTTTGAGCTCCTTCCCAACCCGAACCGTTCCGTGGCTGTTCGTCCCCGTCACCCCAAATCCTGTGGGTTTCCAGCGCTCCTGGCTGCTGCTGCGGCCTGTCCTGAGCAGAGCTGAGACTTTCTGGGCGCTGCTAAAAGCTGGCTGTGCCTCGTGGCGAGGCGTGGGTGCGCATCCCAGGGCGCTGCAGAACGGGGGGAACCGCTGGGAATTCCGTCTGGGCTCTGCTTGATGAGTGGGATTAATCACCAGGCTTTAATTGCTCGGCTGGAGAGGGAATCGGGCCGGGCAGGGCTGTGAGCTGGCTTTCTGTGCTGCGGGGCAGGGTCACGGCGGGGCTGGAGGCCGGGTCTGACCTCGCCGTGTGCTGGGACGCTTCCCAGAGAGGATTTCCAGGCAGCAGAGCGCCCGGGAACCCGAGCTGCGCCCGGGACAGCTGGGTACGGAACAGGCGAGGGCTCAGCCCGGCCTCGGCCGCTGCGTCACATCCCGGAGCCGAGCGGGAGACGCTGTTCCAGCTGTTCCTGCTCTGCCTGGAGCATCCCCTGCTCCTGCAGCTGGGAGAGCTCTGGGGAGCTGCTGGGGCAGAGCAGGGCACAGAAATGTGGGTGCAAAGCTGCATAAAATCCCAAAGGTCCCCTCGGAGCCCAGCCAGGAGCGGCCGCAGCGCCTGGAACAGCACCAGGGAGGGAAATGATGCCTTGGGAAAGCTGAGCTGGAACAGAGACTGGGCAGAGCTGGAGAATAAAGCAGAGATTTATTCAAAGGCCTTTAGGATCCACCTTGGGCAGGACAAGAGCCTGGCCAGGGCTGCACCCAAGGGGGCCCCAAAACGGTCCCCAAATGGACAAAGGGTGACGAGGTCTCGCACTTGGATCAGTTCTGGTGCATTTGCACATTTTGGGGTTGAATTGTCCAATGGCAGCTCCAGGCTGTGAGGTCCCATCCTTCTTGTTCCTCCCTCCAGCCACCCTTGTTGGTGCTTTTGGGGCTGGGAGTTGTCCTTGGTGTGCAGCAGGAGTAGGATTTGTTTTGTGTGGCTGCTGTGTGCAGAGAGCTGAGTGACCCCGGGTGTGAGCTCAGAGCCTGGAGCACAGCAGAGATCAAACTCCAGCAGCAGGAATTTCTGTGCTGGCTGCTGACCTGAACCCCAAATGGATCTCTGAGGAAGCACCAGGAGAAGCTGCAGCATCTCTGCTGCTCCTCATCCTCCCCAGAGCCAGGGATGTGTCTCTGTCCCCTGGAGCGCCAGGACCAGGAGGAACAGCTTCAGGCTGGCAGGGAGTGTCTGGGGATTGATGTTCAGGAGAAATTCTTCCCTGGCAGGACGAACCCCATCCCTGTGAGGGTGGGGAGGGGCTGGGATGGAATTCCCGGAGCAGCTGCGGGGCCCCTGGATCCCTGGCAGTGCCTGAGGCCGGGCTGCCCACGGATCAGCTGGATCATCTTTCGTCTCCCTCCCCTGGTCCCGTGGTGGCTGCAGGGGTGGGAAATCACTTTGGAGCCTCTCGGGGTGTTCCTGCCGGGATGACTCAGGTGGATTTGGCTGTGATTTAGGAGACGGTGTCCTGGCATCCCTGCCTGCTCAGGGAGCCAATCCAGACGGATTCATTAGCTGCAGAAACGACCCCGTGCTCGCAGCAGCGTCTGTGAGAAATGAAATTTTGGGAGACTCGTTACTTAAACGAGCCGGGAGAGCTCTGGGTGCCTCCCACAGAGAACTCCTCACGTAGAAATTGTATTTTTTCACCTCGAATTGGAGCTGCTGAGTCAGACCTGAGGCCCAGATCTGAGCCCTGCTGTGGTGCCAGGACCTGCTGGGCCCCTCTCAGCAGCAGCACCCCCTTCCTAACCTCATTCTTCCCATTTTTTTCCTGTATTTTTTCCCCTCCAAAGGAAGTTTCCATGCCCCAGGGCTGCCGAGGGGGCTGCACTGGAGAGGAAGCAGAAGCTGCTGGTGGAGCATCTCCTTTTATCAGTGCACTGAAGTGAGCTGGGGAGATAAGAGGAGACCAAAAAACCCCTTGGGAGCCGACACAAAGAGAGCAGGAGCTGAATTCCGTGCTTGGCACCAGGCGCCACATCAGTGGGGCATGTCCTTAGAGCCAAAAATCCCTGCTTTTCCCTGTTTTTTCTGGATGGATCACCTGGTTTTGAGGAAGTCCAGGCCTGTCCCAGGTGGGGTTTTTTTGCCCTGAGGGGAAAAGCTGCCCAGCACTGCCCAGGAGCAGCTGGCTGGATTTTCTCCTCCATCCCTGGGCAGGAGCAGCAGCTGGGAGGGAGAAACGCTGGATCCAGAGCCTGGGGATTCACCAGTGCATCCCAAAGGTTCCTTCAGCCCTGGGGATTTAGGTAACACGAAGCTGCTGCTCACAAACTGCTGCTCCCCAGCTTTCCCAGCTCTTGTGTGTGCTAACTCTGACACCTTCACACCCCGCTCCTTCCACGAGCCACCAATCCACCGGGAGGCTCCGGAGCCGGCCCGGGTGATAAATGCCCGTGGCAGCGCCTGTATCGATTCAAAAACGTCCTGCTGCCCTTTTTCTGGAGCCTTTCGAATGGTTATTGACCACCCCTGGCAGCCTGGCTCCCGTGCTTGGCTTTTACACTCCGAGCTGAACGTGGATTTATGGAGCCGGGGCTCCAGAGAAATAAATGAGACGAGGGCGGGTGATTCCTGCTGGAGCGATGGAACGCCTGCTTCGCTCACAGATCCCCCCTCGCTCCAGCCCCTGCCTTGCTCCTGGGATCGGGAATTTTGGCTGATGGCTGCCGTCCTTCCTCTTCTTGGGTTTGTTTGCAGAGGAGCCAGCTCTGCAGTGAGCGAAGCAGGTTGGTTTGGTGGGTTTTTTTTCTGCATGGAAAACGTTAGGATTCGCAGCTCCAGCATCCCAGATGACTTTAATTAAAGAAATATGGGTATTGATCTAGCATCGATACCCAACTGTGACGGACAAAAACTCTCTAGCAGTTTAAAGTTAGAAAGTGTGTGTTTATTACGCGCAGGATATTTCCCCAATTCGCACTGCGAAATTCACAGGTAATTACAGATCCTTTTATTTACAAAGGTGTTGAATATCCAAAATACAAATGCATATTCATACCCCTGTCACCTCCCACTTCTCGCTTCGTATGCTAATTGGCAAAAAGGCTATTAGTTTGTTTCTTAAAATGAGTCGGGGGTCTATTTTGGGGAGGGGTCACCCAAAATGAGGAAGTAAGATGAGTCTTCCTCGTCCTGACCTTTCTACCTTTTCAATGCATTCATGATAAATGAATCCTTGGTAGAACTTAGAGTTTCCTGTGTTCAATGGGTTCTTTAAGCAGGAAATCTGCAGTTATATCTATCTTGTATCTATCTTATATCTATCTTATATCATCTTATATCATCTTATATCATCTTATATCTTGTACCTTATATCTTATACCTTATATCATCTTATAGCTATCTTATATCTATCTTATATCATCTTATAATCATATCATCTTATATCTTGTACCTTATATCTTATACCTTATATCTTATATCATCTTATATCTTATATCTATCTTATATCTATCTTGTATCATCTTATATCATCTTATAATCATCTTATATCATCTTATATCTTGTACCTTATATCTTATACCTTATATCTATCTTATATCTATCTTGTATCATCTTATATCATCTTATAATCATCTTATATCATCTTATATCATCTTATATCTTGTACCTTATATCTTATACCTTATATCTTATATCATCTTATATCTTATATCTATCTTATATCTATCTTATATCATCTTATAATCATCTTATATCATCTTATATCTTGTATCATCTTATATCTATCTTATATTTACCGTATCTTGTTTTTCCATTACAATCACAGCTACCCAAACATAAAGCTGACAAGCAATGAGTTACTAAATCCGGGATATCTTATCTAAGACCCGGCTTCTGTTAACTGCGAACAAAGCTCACCTATCTACTTCAGCTAATTCAGCAACTTATTCTCTTAACTCCCCTAAAAATCCCGAGTTCCTCAAGATGCGCGTCTCATCAGGAAACGCCGACCCGCGGCCCTGCAGAGGGAAAAGCGGCTCTGGGTGAGCTGTGCCGCCGTGCCCGGGGCCCTGGGGATGGGGGTCCTGCGGCCAGTCGTGCGTTCCAGGGGGATCTGTTCATCCAGGAGCCTGGTGAAACTCGGGGTGATGAGCTGGGGGGGCTCTGGGAGCTGCAGGGAGGGTTGTTTTTTTCCCCCAAGGGGATGCCTGAGTTCCCTGCTCTGTTATCCAGGAGGTTTCATCTCCTGGCTGCTCCTCTCGGTGTGTTTAACGCTGCAGCTGGATGGAACAGATTCCTCAGAAACCCCTCTCGGTGCCCTGGTGCCTCCTAGATGTTAAGTGTTTAAAGTTGTTTCTGTCCCATCTGAGGTGCCAGTTGTTTCTGTCCCATCTCTCAGGGATGCCAGAAATTTCTGCCCACCCAGGGATGCCATTTGTCGGGGGCTCCTTTTCAGGAGTTTAAATTCCCCAGCATTCAGGTGGTCTTAGAGTTCTGGCCCTCTGCAAAGCTCTGTGCCAAACGCAGGAAAAGACGGAGTCTTCAAGGTTACATGCTTCGTTTATTAGTTCTTATCTTACAATTTTCTCAGTGTCCAAAAGATGTTTGCCGCGGCTCGGACATCTGGTGACTCCCCCTGTCTCTGGGCTGTCCTTATCTTTTATACTAATTGCTACGTATTCTTTATTTACTATTTCTTACCAATGTCTATCACTATTACTAAAAAGGTCATCTTTACTCTGACCCAATCCTCACTAACTACTTTGTGCCAACGTCACTGCAGAAATGGAGTGAGGGAAGGAGAAGGAAGAAGAAGGAGACAACGCCCCAGATTCTCCATCTTGCCCCATTCACTCCAATGCCAAAAATCCCAAACCCACTGTTTTTTTCACCCTGTGATGTACTAAACTACTATTTTTACACTCTTGTGGCCTGCAATGCTTCCTGCAGTGCAAGAAGCCTCTCCCATGGGCTGAAATCAAATCCAGTGTCTCTCTGAGCTCTGGGCTCTGGGCTGGGGTCCCTGACCCCCCTGCCCAGGTCCCTGACCCTCCAGGGCAACCAAAGGAATGCCCTGGACTCCAACATAAAGTAGGCTGTAAGATGC
Organism: Hirundo rustica; assembly: GCF_015227805.2. Classification (NCBI taxonomy): domain Eukaryota; kingdom Metazoa; phylum Chordata; class Aves; order Passeriformes; family Hirundinidae; genus Hirundo; species Hirundo rustica. Next base: position 10,784,080 of record NC_053467.1, on the reverse strand, counting down.
CCTGAACGGACAGGAAGTTCAGAGGTGAACTGACTTTCCTGATTTACCTTTTCCTCGTAGCAGTTTATTATCTAGATCAAAATGTCGGGGTTCCTGAAGAGCAGGGGGTTTCTGCCTGGCGTGAATGGCAGTTGTTCTGCATTTAAAGAAATCAGTTCTGAAGGGAAATCCGTGATGTTTGGAGAACAGCCCAATTGCAGCTGGCTGCTGCTTTTCTTCCCTGTCCGAGTGAGGGAGAGTTTGAAGCCAGCTGCAGAGCACGCAGCCCGTTTGTAGGGGAGGATGTGTTCTAAAAAGCGATGTTTTCCCAGCTGAAGTGCTGCTGTTGAGGTCGGTGAGCACATCTGTGCTGCTCGGGGGTGACAGCGGCACCCACAAGTGCCACTGCTGCTGTCACCAGCCCTGCAGAAACCCCAGCTGATTTCGGGAGGTCAGGGGGAGGGAGCTCTCCGGGGCTGTGCCTGCGTGTTGCTTTTTATCTCCTTTTTCTCTGCCAGGGTCGGGATTAGATGCTGGAGGCACGGTGTCTTGCGTTTGCACTCAGATGTTTATTAATTCTTATCTCTGTCACACTCTCACAAACCGTGAGTTCTGCAGCGCTTCTGGCTCACAAACTAAAAACGGAGCCCTCTCTGTCTCTACGAGGCCTTTTAAGGGTAAATTGTCCAACTAAGAGATGACACCTGAATTATTTTTACTGTTACCCCAATATCCAACCACCCCCGGCCCGCAGTGCGGATTTTTCTCCCCAGTTCCAAAATCCCACCCGGGCCCAGGAGGGAGAAGGTGAAAAAGAAGGACTGGCCCCCGCCCTGACCCCTCCATGGTGCTTTATCTCTGTGTCACTGCGTTCTGAACCCTGCAGCTCTGAGTTTTGCACCCTGTGCTGTCACACACTCCTGTTTAACTCCACACCCACAACCCCGGCGCTGTCACTCCGGTTTGGAAGCCTTCTCCACAAATGCAGTGTTTGCCTGGGGGTCAGCACAGAAATCTGGAATTCTCTGTTCCTAGGATTCCGACGTCTGCATCCCACCTCTGCCTTCCCAGGCTGGTTTGGGAGCAGCTGGAGGCTGAAATCCAGCCCCAGCCCCTCTGCAGAGGCCGGGAGAGGGATCAGCACCAGCAAATCTTGGGGGAAACCTCACCCCAGCGCAGCTGCTCCGGGGAAACGCATTTTAAAATGTTTATTTTGATACTGGATTTTTTTGTTATTTTTAGTTTTATTTTTTATTTCTAATTTATTTTTTTTTTTTTTTAAATTTATTTATTTATTTATTTATTCGTATTCAGAGTTTGAGTTTGATCGGGTGCCTCTGGAGAGGGATTTCTCCCCTCCGGGCCTGGGCTGGAGCTGCGGCAGCAGATGGTGTGAGCTGCCTGAAAGTCGGCGATGAGGCAGCGCTGAATTCCCAATTAAGTGTAATTAAAAAGATTCGTTTCTTTGGCTGCCGAGGGCCTCGCTTCCCTTCGAACCGGGGCCGCCCCGCTCCCGGTGCTCGGAAAATGAATCCACGAACGCCGGAGGCTGATGTCCAAAAAGGAGACAGAGGAGTGCTTTGACTCTATTGGAATAAAGGGAGAGGCCGGGGCGCGTTTCCCATGGGGTCTCTCAGGTTTTATCCCAATTTCCCGGCCGCATTTCCCTCTCTCTTTCCCCATGGGCTGAGGGACTTGAGAGCTACAGACTTCCCGAAATGCCTCAGATTCCCCTTTTCATGTATAACCCCCCCTAATTTTTAATTTTGACGGGATTGATGGGTTTTTCCCCATTGTTGCTTTCATCTTTCAATATTCAATTTCATGTTTGTAAAGGTGAATATCTTCTTTTCCATTCATCCATCAGTGGAATCCTTCCCGTTGTTTCTCTCACCTCTCAGTGCTGGTTTTATCTACCAGCAGACCCAGGGCTTGTTTGTGAAGACACATCTCATTCCTCTCGCCGGGAGCTGGGATGGGACTCACGGCATTGACCTCGCTGGGATTTCAGCGGAAGCGTTTGTGGGGTTTTTCCATCCCTCTGTGGGGTGGGAACGCGGCATTCCCGCTGCCCCAGCCCGGGAAGGGAACTTTGGGGAATTCGGTGGTGTAGGAAATGGGGCTCGGAGCAGCCCGGCGTAGGGAAAATCCCCTGGTGGCTCTGGGGTGGGTCTGGATGAGCTCAGGGTCTCTCCCAAGCCATGCCGTGATTCCATCCTCTCCCAGCGGATCTCAGCGGCTTTCCCACGGGGCACTGAGGCAGCTGGGGGTGTTGGCTGTGCCCAGGGTGCCAACCCCCTCCAGAGTCTCCCTTTCCCGCTCCCTGTCCGTGCTTTGGGAGTGCCAGAGCCATTCCCATTCCCATTCCCATCCCCATCCCCATTCCCATCCCCATCCCCATCCCCATCGCCATTCCCATTCCCATTCCCATCCCCATTCCCATCCCCATTCCCATCCCCATCCCCATCCCCATCCCCATTCCCATTCCCATCCCCATCCCCATCCCCATTCCCATCCCCATTCCCATTCCCATTCCCATTCCCATCCCCATCCCCATCCCCATTCCCATCCCCATTCCCATCCCCATCCCCATTCCCATCTCCATTCCCATTCCCATCCCCATTCCCACTCCCATCCCCATTCCCATCCCCATCCCCATTCCCATCCCCGTCCCCATCCCCATTCCCATCCCCATCCCCGTTCCCATCCCGGTGCTGGGGTCAGGGATGGGAGCAGCAGCAGCCCGAAAGGATCCTTTATGGAATCACACCCAGCAAGTGGAAAGAGGAGGGTTCTTTAATTTTTTATTATTTTTTTTTTTTCCCGTGTGCATCCCGGCTGAGTCATCCCTGCATTCCCACCTCGGGCTCGGGGACATCCGTCTGCTTGGGGTTCTGAGGAGGAAAAAGAACCCAGCTCCTCCTGCCATAAACCCCAGGGCTGCTTCAGATCCTGGTTTTTATGGGATGGATTTTGGGGTGGTGTTTGCTGCTTTCCCCCAGATCCATAAACCCCAGGGCTGCTTCAGATCCTGGTTTTATGGGATGGATTTTGGGATTGTGTTTGCTGCTTTCTCTGGTTCAGATCCTGGTTTTTATGGGATGGATTTTGGGATTGTGTTTGCTGCTTTCTCTGGTTCAGATCCTGGCTTTTATGGGATGGATTTTGGGATTGTGTTTGCTGCTTTCTCTGGTTCAGATCCTGGTTTTTATGGGATGGATTTTGGCATTGTGTTTGCTGCTTTCTCCCAGCTCCGGGGCTGTGCTCGGAGCAGCCCCTGGGATCTGGGATTTGTGATTTGGGGTTGTTGTGAGGATGGTGCCGGGTTTGTGTCCCCTCTGTGGGGACAGGTGTTGTCCAAGCCCTGGGAAGTGACGTGTCCCTCCTGCAGGGCTGGAGTGAGGGAATGCAGCTGGAGCCATCCTGGAATTCCGGGCTGGAGCCACGGCCTGGTCCTGCTCCTGGAGACACGAGCTCTCGTTTCAGAGCCCGTGGAAGGAAAATTCCCAGGCCCTGAGCCTGAGCTTTGTCTTCCCAAATCCTCCCTTTGGCCACGTCACTCCCAGCCCTGGCTTTGCTGCTTTCATCCCTAAAATAGGAACATGAAACATTGAAGAGGGCTGGAGGGAGCTGCCCTGGGAATGAACCCGGGATCCTGTCAGGAATGTGGGAAGTGTCTCCTGCTCAGCCAGCAGAGCTCTCTCCAAATCCATTCCCCACCTCCCCCATCGGTGTTTTCCTGCGGCAGGTTTTTCCTGAAGTGGGAAATCGGGAATCTCCTGCTCTCCTTCCTGTGGGATTTGTTGGGAATTCAGGGATGTGGCTCCTTCACATCCCACGGGAGGGATTTGGTGGGATCCCACCACCGGCTCCTCTCCAGGCTGTCCCGGTCTCTTCCCGTCCCGCAGTCCCTTGGAAATCCGTGGTTTGTGTGCAAAACTCCGGTTGTTCTGCTGGAATGTGATCCCTGTGGATCAGGGGGGTGTGTGTGGGATTCCTTCAGGGGGGTGGGGCACCCCCGGGGTATCCCACTCCCAATCCCGCCTGGATGATGGATTGCGCTCCTGGAAGCAGCCTCGTGCTTCGGTTATTCCTGGAGAACGGGCAAAAATCCAATCTTGGATTTTTTTGTTTGTCCCTCCAGAGGGAGCTGGGATTGATTTTGCGAGTCTGAGAACAAAGGAGCACTGTATTTATTTTCCTCAGGAATCGATTCCCTGTTTCATTTTTCCAGCCAGGAGAGGGGCCCCTTTGCTCGGGCGCGTGCTGGGCCCTGGGCTGGCTGGGGATGAGGATCTGGGAGCTCCAGATGTGTCTCTCCAGATGTGGATTTATCCCGGAGCGCCGGGAGCTGCTGAGCAGCAGCCTGGGACTGCAGGAATTCCTCCTAGGAACTGGCGGTGTGCAGGGAGAAGGAGTTTGAAACTGCCGGAGGGAAGGGATGGGCGGGATTTTGGGCAGGAATTCCTGGCTGGGAGGGTGGGGAGGCCCTGGAAAAGAATTCCCAGATTTGCTGTGGCTGCCCCTGGATCCCTGGAAGTGTCCAAGGCCAGGTTGGAGCAGCCTGGGATAATGGGAGGTGTCCCTGTGGAACTGGGTGAGCTTTGAGGTCCCTTCCCACCCAAACCATTCCATAGTTATGGGCACCACTCCATTGGTCACTTCCACCTCCGGGATCCAATGCTTCCATTAATTTATTTTCATTTTTTAAATTAACCTAATTTACCTGCAAAGAGAGATTCTCCAACTGAATCCAACATTATCGTCCCAGCCTGGTGCTCCCGGTTCCTCACCAGCTCCTGCTCAAATCCCACTTTTCTTTTTTCCCAAGTGGGGACGAGGCTGAGGATTTTCCCTGCCTCCCCTCCGATCCCTCTCCCATCAGGAGCTGCTCCCTGCCAAGGCTGGCAGCGCTGCTCAGCCCTCGGAAGTGAAGTGATTAAATTAACTGGGATGTGCAAAAATTCGGCATCCAGTGACTCAGCCGAGCGCTGCATCTGCTGGGAGCTCTTTCAGGAGCTCTTGGAAGGGAGCAGGAATTCGTTTGCTTAAAAGGGCCCTGGTGCACGTGATGGCACTGAGCGTGGAGCTCATCCTAAAACACGGGGCTGGGAGGGCAGGGGAGGCTTTGGGAATTAATCCCGGGTGCTGCCAGCCCCTGGCACCTCGGCTGGGCCACGTGGTGTCACCTCAGGCTGTGTCACCTCAGGCTGTGTCACCTCAGGCCGTGTCACCTGGCTTTGGTGACACACCTTCACTGGCAGCTGCGTCGCCCTGAGCTCCTGAGCCCTGCCAGGGAAATTCCCCCCATCCAGTGGGGGATCGTGGGGGGTGCTGGAAGGTTCTGGGGATCTCTTTGGGCTGGAATGGTCCTGGAGGGATGGGATGGGGTGGGATTTGGGCGTTGTGCTCTGGGTGGTGTTTGAGGTGGGATTTGGGTGTTGTGCTCTGGGTGATGTTTGAGGAGGGGTTTGGGGCTCGAGCTCTGAGTGAATTTTTGAGGAGGAATTCGGGTGTTGTGCTCTGAGTGAATTTTTGAGGAGGAATTTGGGTGTTGTGCTCTGGGTGGTGTTTGGGGTGGGATTTGGGCGTTGTGCTCTGAGTGTTTTTTTGAGGAGGGGTTTGGATGTTGTGCTCTGAGTGAATTTTTGAGGAGGAATTCGGGCGTTGTGCTCTGGGTGGTGTTTGGGGTGGGATTTGGGTGTTGTGCTCTGGGTGGTGTTTGAGGAGGGGTTTGGCGGTCAAGCTCTGAGTGTTTTTTTGAGGCAGAATTTGGGTATTGGGCTCTGGGTGGTGTTTGGGGTGGATTTTGGGTGTTGAGCTCTGGTTGATGTTTGGGTGGGATTTGGGTGCTGTGCCCCAAGTACCATTCAGAAAGAATTTGGGTGTTGGGCTTTGGTTGGTGTTTGGGGTGGGATTTGGGTGTTGAGCTCTGGGTGATGTTTGAGGAGGGGTTTGGGGCTCGAGCTCTGAGTGTTTTTTTGAGGAGGAATTTGGATGTTGTGCTCTGAGTGAATTTTTGAGGAGGAATTTGGGTGCTGTGCTCTGGGTGGTGTTTGGGGTGGAATTCGGGTGTTGTGCTCTGGGTGGTGTTTGGGGTGGGATTTGGGTGCTGTGCCCCCGGTACCATTCAGAAAGAATTTGGGTGTTGGGCTTTGGTTGGTGTTTGGGGTGGGATTTGGGTGTCGTGCTCCGAGTGATTGTTGAGGAGGGGTTTGTGGGTTGAGCTCTGAGTGATTTTTTGAAGAGGAATTCGTGTGTTGTGCCTCAAGTGCCATTCAGGAGGGATTTGGATATTGGGCTCTGAGTGATGTTTGTGGATGAATTTGAGTGTTGAGCTCTGAGTGATTTTTTGAAGAGGGATTTGTGTTTTGTGTCCCAGGTGCCATTCAGGAGGAATTTGGGTGTTGAGCTCTGAGTATTTTTCGAGCTGGGATTTGTGCCCCAAGTGCCATTCGGGAGGGATTTGGATATGGGCTCTGGGTGGATTTTTGAGGAGGAATTTGGGTGTTGAGCTCTGAGTGATTTTTTGAAGAGGGATTTGTGTTTTATGCCCCAGGTGCCATTCAGGAGGAGTTTGGGTGTTGAGCTCCGGATGATGTTTGGGGATGAATTTGGGTGTTGAGCTCTGAGCATTTTTTGAGCTGGGATTTGTGCCCCAGGTGCCATTCCGGAGGAGTTTGGGTGTCGATCTCCCTGTGTTTGCTGGGTGCAGGATGGAGCTGCTGGGGCCGTGCTGGCGCTGCTGGCACAGCCCAGGCTGCTGCTCCAGCACCCTCCAAGCTGCAGCCAGACCCCAGGAATAATCCCTGGGAGCAAGAGGGAGTCAGCCCTGCTGAAGGGAGCAGCGTTTTCGGAGCTGGATGGAGGCTCCTAACAAACCCCTGAGTCCCTGCTGCTCTCCCTCTGAACAGCACAGGCAGCACCTCTTGGATCTGCCAGAATCCTTGGAAAAATGAGTTTTTTCCCTGTGGGGGCTGCAGTCACACACCCTGCACAGGGGGCTCCTGGCTGTCCCATTCCCACTGAATCCCAGGGCTCCGGAGCATGGGAAGCCCGTGCTCTCTGCCCAAGCACCCTGAGCTTTCCTAGCAGTAAATAAAAGCTATTTTTAAAAAGAAATCCTTATTTTGACCATAGTTGGGCAGCTCCGGGGAGCCTCTTCTCCGGAATTTTTTTGTTGCCGGAGCATAAACTCCCCAAGAATTTGGTTTCCCCAGCTCTGGGGGGTTCATTCCCAGCTTTTTCTCCCTGGCAGTTTTATTCCCAGCTCCGGTGGCATCCGTGCTGTGCATCCCAGGGTTTCACCTGGCTGGGATCCCGTGGGATGTGCCTGGCAGCCATCCCCCCCCTAGGACGTGCTGTGCTTAATTACTGGCAGTAATTAAAACCTCTTCTGGAGGTGGGAGATAAGAGCAGCGTTTCCTGGGTGGCAGCAGATGCTCCCCTAACATCCATCTGCTCCTCAGCATCCTTCTGTGCTCCCTGGAGAGGAGGAGGGAAAAAACAGGGCTGGGGGGAGGTTTGGAGGAGGAGATGCCAGCAGGGAATGGCTTCGGCTGCCGAGGGGCACGGGGAGAGCCCTGGCACTGGGGCTTCAGCCCCGGGAGCTGCCAGAATTCCTTGGAAAAAGCCTTTAAAACAGGGAAAGCTGAGGGAAGATGTGGCTGGAATGGTGGAAAAAGCCTTTAAAGCAGGGAAAGCTCAGGGAAGATGTGGCTGGAATGGTGGAAAAAGCCTTTAAAGCAGGGAAAACTGAGGGAAGGCACAGGTGGAATCCTTGGAAAAGCTTTAAAGCAGGGAAAGCTCAGGGAAGATGTGGCTGGAATCCTTGGAAAAGCTTTAAAGCAGGGAAAGCTGAGGGAAGATGTGGCTGGAATCCTTGGAAAAGCTTTAAAGCAGGGAAAGCTGAGGGAAGATGTGGCTGGAATCCTTGGAAAAAGCCTTTAAAAAATGGGGAAAACTGAGGGAAGATGTGGCTGGAATCCTTGGAAAAAGCTTTTAAACAAGGAAAGCTGAGGGAAGGCACAGGTGGAATCCTTTGAAAGAGCTTTAAAACAGGAAAAGCTGAGGGAAGGCACAGGTGGAATCCTTTGAAAGAGCTTTAAAACAGGAAAAGCTGAGGGAAGGCACAGGTGGAATCCTTGGAAAAAGCATTTAAAACCAGGGAAGGCATGGCTGGAATCCTTGGAAAAGCTTTAAAGCAGGGAAAGCCGAGGGCAGGCACGCCTGGATTCCTCGGGAAGCAGAGCGCGCAGTGCCGTGGTGTGGAGCGCTCCTGGGACCTCGTGGGGCTCCAGTTCCCAGGGCTCTGGATTTTGATCCAGTTTCCCATCTGGGGCTTCCTGACGGGCCAAAAACGCCGGAAAAGGAGAGGCTGGGGAGAGGGGGGAGCTGTGGGTGCGGTGTGCAGGGGATGGAGCCGCCCTTGGAGCTCGGGGGGCCGGATCCCGAGGGATTCCGTTCCCCTGCAGCTGCTCCGAGCTGCTGGAGCACCCAGGGTTCGTGGAGAGGAGCCGAGCGCAGGGCTGGGATCGTCTGGGCAGCCTTTGGGAACCCGGAGAGATTTTCCCCAGTGGTTCTGATTCACCCCAGCCCCTAAGGGTGGGGATTTGGCTGCGATCCCTTTGCGCGGCTGGGGAAGGGATGCCAGCTCCTGGCGTTTCCTTTGGGGAATTGTTCCTTCTCCCCCTTTCCCCGTGCCCAGGCAAGGGTCAGGCTGAGCTGTGCAACCCTCCTGCGACAGCAGCGGCGCAGAATTCCAGCTGCAGGGAACAGGGAGGGTTTTGGGGCCTTGGAAGGGAATCTGGAGCAGCTCTTTTTGCTGCTCTCCGGGCGCCACCTGCTCCGGTGGAATTAGAATCACACAACGGAAGAATATTCCGGGGCTTTCCTGCCGTCCCCGTGCTCCTCAGCACCGGACGATTCCCGCAGACAGCCGGGGAGCAGCAGTTAATTAGGGATTTTGATGAGGGTGTGGTGCATCCCTGCTTGGCACCGCCGCTCCTCCCCTCGTCCCACGCCTCAGAGATGGGAGCTGGAATCCGGGGCTGAGGCTTCTCCAGAGCCCTTCCTGCTGGGACACAGCCTTGCTGGGAGGGGCGGGATGGGGAAATGGATGGGGAAAGCTGGAGGGGAAGGGTCTGGATCTGGGAAGGGTCTGGATCTGGGGAGGGTTTGGAGCTGGGAATGGTTTGGAGCTGGGAAGGGTTTGGAGCTGGGAAGGGCTTGGAGCTGGGATTGGTTTGGAGCTGGGAATGGTTTGGAGCTGGGAATGGTCTGTAGCTGGGAATGGTCTGTAGCTGGGAATGGTTTGGAGCTGGGATTGGTTTGGAGCTGGGAATGGGCTGTAGCTGGGAATGGTCTGTAGCTGGGAATGGTCTGTAGCTGGGATTGATTTGGAGCTGGGATTAATTTGGAGCTGGGATTAGTTTGGAGCTGGGAATGGTTTGGAGATGGGAATGGTTTGGAGATGGGAAGGGTTTGGAGCTGGGATTAGTTTGGAGCTGGGAATGGTTTGGAGCTGGGATTGGTTTGGAGCTGGGATTGGTTTGGAGCTGGGAATGGTCTGTAGCTGGGAATGGTTTTCCTCCCAGCTTCCAAGGGAAGCTCCAGGTTGTCCTCGCTGAGTTTCTTCCCACGTGGAGAGAGGAGGTTTTTGGGGATGCTGCCTGTGCCCGGGGGGAGCAGCCCCTCCTGCCCCCCGGGCTGTCTCTCTGCAGAGGGTTTTCAGCTAAGCCGGGACTAAAGCTGCTCCTAGACCCGCTCAGAGGGCTGCTCCCAAGCTGTGCCAGGGGGGTTTGGGCAGCGCCACAGCCCGGAGCGCTCCGAAATCCAAAGCTCGGGAGGGGTTAAAGCCAGGCCTAAGCAGGGAGGAGGAGGAGGGCTCTGGAAAACCAGGGAGCTGCCCGGGTTTGGATTTGGAGTGCGGGAGCTTTGCAGGCCAGAGTCAACAGAGCCTCGGTCTGTTTGTGCACCAAAGCTGAGCTCACGGCTAATGCAAACAGTTTTCATTAAGAAATAATCAAAAATAAAAAGCCATTTCACACGCTGATAAGGAGCCAGCCGGGTTTGGGTTTTTTTGTTTTTTTTTTTCTCACTTCAGCAGCGGTTTAAGCCACGCTCAAAGCCATTTATCTTTTCTCTGGCGCTGGCTGCAGAGGATATGAAAAATGCAGCAGGCTGCGCACGTGTAATTAAACTTTTGGCAGAATCTTTGCCCCGCAGCTTTGCTGAGAAATCCAATAATGATAAATCGAGTGGGATATCTGAAGGACTTTTTTGTTTTGGTGGGTTTGTGGTTGTTTTTTTTTTTTTTTTCTCTTTTGTGAACAAGATTTAAAACAACGTCCGTGGCGCCGAGAGTTAATTTGCCACCTAATTGCCTTGGCACGGCTCTGGGAGCAGCCCAGCCCGTGGTGTCAGCTCTTCCTTCCAGCCCGGCCCTTGTTCTGCTCTTATCTGCGCTCCAATTTGCCATTGAGGCTTTCCTGGGCCCCGGCCAAGCCTGTGTTTATCCCCAATGGCTGTTTTGTTCCCCCAGCCCGGGCGTTTCCAGCTGGGAACGCTCCTGGGTGTGAGGCTGGCAGCGGCGGCGGCGCTCGCTCCGTAATTATCCTTTCCCTTTTTATCCTTTTGGATCCTTTTTATCCCCTTCTCTGGCAGGACTCGGAGCCCATCCCTGTGTGTGACGCTCCTCCGGGGATGGTGCCGGGATTGTCTCCCTGCTTTTGGTCTCGCTGCCTTTATCCCGGGCTAGTCCGGGGGTCGTTGGTGGGAGAGGTGATTTGGTGCTCAAACTGCCCCTCCAGGCCCCTCCTCAGCGCTTTCCCTGAGGAAATTCTTCTCCATTTCCACAGGGTTTCCCCGTTTCCCTCACCCCCGTGGCGTTCCTCCCATCCTTTGTCACCGCTGGCTTTGGAGGGCTTCAGATCTCTCGGAAAAGTCAAACTTTCATCGTTTTCTCCCCCCCAGGCAGACTAATTAAAGATATAAGATATAAAACATAAGATATAAGATGATATAAGATATAGGATAAAAGATATAAGATGATATGAGATGATATAAGAAGTAAAACATGAGATATTAAGAAGTAAAACATGAGATATAAGAAGTAAAACATGAGATATAAGATATAAGATACAAGAGACAAGATATATAAGATAATATATAAGATATATATAAGATATAAGATGATATAAGATGATATCATATAAGATAATATAAGATATAAGACATAAGAGACAAGATATAAGATATAAGATAGATATAAGATGTAAGGTATAAGATGTAAAATATAAGGCATAAGATATATGAAATATAAGGTATAGGATATAAAATACAAAATATAAGATATAAAGTATAAAATATAAAGCATAAAATAATGAGGTATCTGATGGAAGTGGGCTGGGCCTGAGCTCCTGAGGAGGTGGCACTGAAGCTTTTGTTTTTTTGTTGCTTGGCCTCAAACTGAAGGAGAGGAGGACTGGATGGGATTTTGGGAAGGAATTCCTGGCTGGGAGGATGGGGATGCCCTGGAAAAGAATTCCCAGAGCAGCTGTGGCTGCCCCTGGATCCCTGGCAGCGCCCAGGCCGGGCTGGAGCAGCCTGGGGCAGTGGAGGTGTGACCCCGTGGCCCCTTCCCACCCCAAGCGTTCCGTAACTCCGCCGTTCCGTTGAAGCCGCCCTGGCCGTGGCGGCGTTTCGCGGCTCGTGGGAGCCCCGCGGGGTTCTGCCGCTCGGGGGTGACCCTTCGGACGCTCTGTCCCGCCGGGACCCCTGGCTGGCAGCGCGGATTCCTGCTTCCCGTGGGAGGGCAGCGGGGCTTTGCCGGGCCCGTGTCCGTGTTGTGTCGGCGCCGTGGGTGGGCAGGGGCGGCTCGGGGCCAGGCGGGGATGCGACTCCCGAGGCCGCTCCGTGCCTGGGCCGCTCCGTGGGATCCGTTGGAACTGGAATACTCATCCTCGTCCCCGAGGGCCGGGACAGAGCTGCCGCCAAAGGTCACCGCCTGGGCTGGCGATGAGGGCAGCGTGTTACCCTGGCTTTTCTGAGTTTTTCGGAGCCTCCAGATGTCACCGAGACACACAGAGCAGTCACACGCAGACAAGAGATTTTCGCAGAGGTTCTTCCGATTCCAGCCCACAGCTGAGAGAGCCGAGAGAAGAGACCCCTTTGTTTATTTTTTACTTTTTATACATTTGTGGGTCCAGCAGAAGATTGGCTTTTTGGGGTTTCCACCCCTCAGCCTCAGTGGCCAGACCAATTGTCGGTTACAATTGTTTTCGGGTTAGAAATATGCAAACAAAGGACAGAGAATGAAAAACAAAGGATTTGTTTATGTTACATCTGTGGGAAAAAGGTAGAAAACTGCTCTTAATATTGTACAATAACTAAAAAGATCTGACTCCATTTAAGAAAATCAAAAGGCTCAGAAAAACCAGGGTAACAGACAGCGTCTGGTGTTTGCGGAGCGATGCTGCTGGGGCCACCCAGGGGTGCTGCTGCCACAGCGGAGCCGGCACCAGGGAATTCTGTGGTCCCAGGGGAGGCTCAGGTTGGGATTTCCTCCTGGGAAAGGCAGCCGGGTGTCGGAGGGAGCTGCACGGGGAGGTGTCACTGCCCCCGGAGGTGTCCAAGGAATGGCTCCAGGGACAGGGCGGGGATGGGTCACGGTGATCTTGGAGGTTTTTTCCAGCCGGGGTGGTTGTGTGAGAACGCCTCCAGTCCTCGCCCGTGTTCCCTGTGCTGCTCAGCACCGAGGGCTACGGCTGGCACCGTGCGGGTGACACCCTGCCCTGCCGAGGTGACATTGGCAGCCCTGGCATCCCAGAATGACTTCAGACACCTCCCTGCACTGTCCAGACCAAAATAAAACCCCCTTGGAGATGAGGGGTGAAGGAGCAGGAGGGAGAATTCTATAAATCCAGAGGGGGAGAATGACGGTGCCTGAGTGTCCAACCCTCCACTGGGAGCCGTGGCTGGGGCGGGTGAGGAGGCTGAGCCCCTCACTTCTTGCCCTGGTCGTGCTGAAGGTGGTGGCTGGGCTTTGCCCGCGTCCTTCCACCCCTCCCAGCCCAGATCTGGCCTCGAGATTTTGGGGTGTGGTCCCAAACAGCTGACTGGAAAAGAGCTGAGAGCGCCAATCCTGCTGGGAGCAGAGGTTTGGGAGAGCCTGGAGTTACCCAGGGATGCAAAGGGGAAACGTTTTGGGTAGCGGAAGAGAATCGTGGTTAAACGCAGCTCTTTGGGGAGGGGCTGGAATGCCAGGGAAGTTCTTTGGGGAGGGTTTTCCTTCATCAGCAAAGGCCATGGGGCTGCAGCTCCTGGCAGGTTTGGGATGGAGGGCAGGGGCTCGGCAGCTGTGTCCTCATCATCCTCATCATCTTCGTCACCCTCATCATCCTCATCATCCTCACCATCCTCATCACCCTCACCATTCCCTGAGCTTGGCCCAGCCAGGCTGGAGCTTTGCTGGGTGGCACCAGGAGGAGGATGAGGAGGAGGAGGCAGAGTCTCGGGGTCTCCCTGGGCTCTGCAGCGTGGGGCACCCCCTGCTCTGGTTGCTTTTGTTCCTCTCCTTTGCTTTCTCCTTCTGGCAAGGGAGGCAGGAGCTGCCCAGCTGTGGGAAGGGATGTCAGCTCCTGGCATTCCCTTTGGGAATTCCTTCCCTCTCCCCTTCCCCGTGCCCAGCCAAGGGTCAGCCCAAGCTGTCCAACTTTTCCTGCCACAGCAATAACCCAGAACTCCAGCTGCAGGGAATAAGGAGGGTGTTTTGGGCCTTGGAGAGGAATGAACCTGACCCCGGTGATTTCTGTCCCTTCCTTGGCTGACCTCGGTGATTTCTGTCCCCTCCTCGCCTGACCCCGGTGATTTCTGTCCCCTCCTCGCCTGACCCCGGTGATTTCTGTCCCTTCCTCACCTGACCCCGGTGATTTCTGTCCCCTCCTCACCTGACCCCGGTGATTTCTGTCCCCTCCTCGCCTGACCCCGGTGATTTCTGTCCCCTCCTCGCCTGACCCCGGTGATTTCTGTCCCTTCTTTGGCTGACCCCGGTGTTTTCTGTCCCCTCCTCACCTGACCCTGGTGATTTCTGTCCCCTCCTCACCTGACCCCGGTGTTTTCTGTCCCCTCCTCGCCTGACCCCGGTGTTTTGTGTCCCCAGACAAGGCTGAGAACGGGGAGCCCTACCAGCGGAGGAGGGGAGCGGGTGCCCCCGTTCCCGAGATCCCCCCGGCGCCGCGGGACGGAGCCGCCGTGGCCGGGAGCAGCAGCTGGAGGAGGATCACGCTGATGATCCTGGCTATCACCATCCACAACATCCCAGGTGAGCTCCGGGGCTCATCCCTCTGGGATCCCGCTTCCCTCCCTTCTCCCGTGTCCCTGGCAGACGGCACCGGCCGAGCGGGCGCTTCTGGGCAGGATCCTTGCCAAAAGCAATGTTCGCTTCCTTAGAAAAATTTATAAGTTTAATAAAAATAATAACAATAATAGTAATTTAAAAAAAAAAATAGACAGTTAGGAGAGACAAAAGCAAAATACAGTTTCTGGGCCGAGGATGGTTGGTACCTGGCCAGCCAGCATCCCTGCTGGCAAAAAGTTTGCTCCTTAAAAGTATCACCCTGTTGCGTATTTATAAATCCACGTGCATGACTCAAACATTCCTTTTGAGTGTGAATTTCTCTGTTCGGTTTGAAGCCCCCTCCCCAGTCATTTTATCCGGCAGATCCATCTGCGGGTGGCTCCGTTCCCTCTGGTAGCACAGCTCCCATCAGTTCTCCTCCCGGGGTTTTGCTCGTCTTCATTTGGGTAACAGAAATTCAAACAGCGTTTTTTGGTCAGCAGGAATGAAGGAGGACTTCTGGTTCGGCCGGTTTGGGTGTTACAAAACAAACAAAACAAAAAACCCCCAGTCTTTTACTTTTAACGCTACGTTACAACCATAAAAAAAAAGAAAATATATATATTTATACCTTCATCACATTTCTCAGCTCTGTTAATGAGAGAAAACGCGGCCCAACCTCCCCGCGTCACACGCACAGCGTTGGCGTTGATATTTGCGAGAAGCCAGCGACACGAAACGCGTTTGTAACGATTATAATGATTTATAACGATTTATAACAATTAGGACCGTTTATGACAGGAGCTCTTCCAGAGCTCTTTGGCAGCAGAGCCCCTGGTGGGGAGGGGGCTCGGGGGGAGCCCGCAGCAGCTGCGGCCGGCTCCTGCCAGCCCGGCCTGGCTGGGGATTGTCGGTGCCGAGGGGATTTGGGGACGGGTGACAAACCCCGCTCCCTCTTTGCCTCTCTTGTCGCTGGAGGGCACGAGAAGAACCGTGTCACGCAGTCGAGTGGTCGGAGCAAAAAGAAGGGGAGTTTATTTTTACCTTGATTTGGATAGATTCTGGACAACGCCCAGGGATTGGAGAATGAGGTTTCCACCTCTCCGACCCCACTGGCCGAACTAGAAGTCCATCAGTTTTCCCTCCTCCAGGGAGGAACGTGAGAACAATCACTTTGCGTTGCACGTGTGAGAAAGTCCGTGACAAAACTGCCGAGGACGGGACGGCGCTGTCTCCCGTGGGCAGCCAGAGGTGCCTGTGGCTCCCCGCTTTCCTCGGGCGAGGCGTGGATTCGGACAATGGGTCCTGGGGGCTGGGTGCAGCCAGGCTGGGCTTTGTGCTGCTGCGAGAGGAGATCAGAGGATGGTGGGATCGGTTTGGGACAGCTCGGGACCTTGGGCTGCTTTGTGATTCCTGGGGATGTCGAAAGAAAAGTAAGGCAGCATTTTCCAGGGCTTTTTTTTTTTTTTCCTGATTTCTTTCCTCCTCCTCCCCTTCCCTCGCCTTTCCTTCCTCCCCTCTCTGCTCTGTGCCTGGCTCAGGCCTGGGTGGGGGCAGGGAGAGGCTTCTGGAGCTGTGAATCTGGGAAGAAACAAGGCAGGTTTTGGGAAAAATCCCTGTTTTCCCAGCCCTGGATATCGGCAGCGCGGAGCTCGCCGGGACCCTCGGGTGTCGCCTTGTGCTGGGTGACTTTGGGAGTGGCTTCTGTCCAGGGTGGGAATTGTCTCCTTCCAGCTGGCTGTGGGCACCTTTGGGTGCTCCTGGGGTGGGAATTTCCTCCTCCCAGCCGGTTCTGGGCACCTTTGGGTGCTCCTGGGGTGGGAATTTCCTCCTTCCAGCTGATTTTGGGCACCTTGGCTGTCCCTGATGATTTCTGTCCCCTCCTTTGCTGATCCCAGTGATTTCTGTCCCCTCCTTGCCTGATCCCGGTGTTTTGTGTCCCCTCCTTTGCTGATCCCAGTGATTTCTGTCCCCTCCTTGCCTGATCCCGGTGTTTTCCGTCCTCTCCTTGGCCGTTCCCGGTGTTTTGTGTTTCCTGGGTGCTGCTCAGCCCCTCTCTGGGGGCTCAGTTCAGTTCAGCTCTGTCCCTGCTGACCCTTCACCCCCTCCTCTCCTTCCCAGTGTCATTCCAGCGGCCCCACGGCGCTGCTGGTGCCACCGGGGCCCCCCAGCAGTGACAAATCCCTGCCCAACGCCCTCCTGGCCGCGGGGATTTATCCAAAGTCACCTCCAGATCCCAAATCCCAGAGGTCGGGCCGGAGCCCCGGTGCTGCAGAGCCCTTCCTGCAGGGCACGGGCTGCGAGGAATAATTCAGGCTGGGCATAAATAATTCAGGCTGGGATGAAATCGGGTGAGCAGCGATTTGGGGCTCTGAATTCCCCCTGCTGTCCCAGGCAGAGCAGCTCCCAGCTGCAGGCCGGCTTTGGGAACACGGGGGATCTCTGCCTCCGTCGGCAGCCCTGCCAGAGGAGAGGCTGGAATTAAACGGGATTTAATTCAAATTAGCACGGGCTCCTCGCAGGGTGAGCGCTCCTCGTGCCGGGGGTGCCCTGGGAGAATCCGCTCCCTGCTCCCCAGGGAGTCATGGAGAGGTTTGGGTGGGCTCGGAGCTCATCCAGCGCCGCCCCTGCCGCCTCCCGCTGTCCCCGGGCGCTCCGAGCTGGCCTCGGACGCTTCCAGGGCTGGAGCAGCCGGAGCCGCTCTGGGAATTCCATCCCAGGGCCTCCCCAGCCTGGCAGGGAGCTGCTGATCCCCAGCATTTCCTGGAGATCTTCCCCCTCGCCCTTCCCAGCCGTTCCCCGTGTCCTGTCAGGAGCCACCTGGGCACGAAGCCGCGCTCCGGCTCCCGTGCGAGCTCCTGTGAGGAATACCAACATCTCTAAAGTGCTGGTGGGGAGCTCGTCCCGAAGCCGGGAATGCCAGTGGAAAGGATAAATTGATAATGACAGGAGATGCCGAACTGCCGGGCTCTTCCTGCTAATTAATATTCATGCACGCCGGCTTTAGCGCAACATTAATTATGCATTTAATCAAGCCCTGTTCGTTCTGGTTTCGCTTCGTACCTCGGGCGGCTGCGACGCCCAAGACTCCGGGTTAATTAAAACGTTTGTGGCGTTATCACAAATAACAATTAGCGAGGGGAGAGCTTTGTGCTGCCCTGGCAGGGGAGGGCAGGGCGGGATCCTGGGAAGCTCCCGGGGTGTTCCCGGAGGGCTCTGCCCTGCTCCCGGCTCATTTTGGGGCTCCCCGACCCTGCAGGTGCTGCAGGAGCTCCACGAGAGCACCGGGGCCGTGTTCTGCTGGCCTTCGTTCCCCTGGAGTCTCAGAATTCCCTGGAGGCTGGATTCCAGGATTGCCTGGAGGCTGGGAGAACCTGCCGAGGTGTGCCCCGTGTCCCCAGCCCTGAGCGTCACCTCCAGCAGCCCCCATCCCAAGGCCTGGCCACCCTTCCCTGGGAGAATTCTTCCAGCCTGAGGCTGTTCCCGTCCATGTTCCCTGGGAGCAGATCCCAAATCCCTCCCGGCTGTCCCTTCTTGTCAGGGAATTCCAGAGAGGGGAAAAAAATCCCTCTGGATCCTCCTTTTCTCCAGGCTGAGCCCCTTCTCCAGCTCCCTGAGCCCCTCCTGGTGCTCCAGCCCCTTCCCATCTCCCTGAGCCTCTCCTGGTGCTCCAAACCCTTCCCCATCTCCCTGAGCCCCTCCTGGTGCTCCAAACCCTTCCCAGCTCCCTGAGCCCCTCCTGGTGCTCCAAACCCTTTCCCATCTCCCTCAGCCCCTCCTGGTGCTCCAAACCCTTTCCCATCTCCCTCAGCCCCTCCTGGTGCTCCAAACCCTTTCCCATCTCCCTGAGCCCCTCCTGGTGCTCCAAACCCTTCCCAGCTCCCTGAGCCCCTCCTGGTGCTCCAAACCCTTCCCAGATCCCTGAGCCCCTCCTGGTGCTCCAAACCCTTCCCAGCTCCCTCAGCCTCTCCTCAGAGCAGTCCCAGGGATCTTGTGGGGACTTTTGGTGGCTCAGCCAGACCCGAGTCCCTTCCCATGTGTGGCAGCGAGGTCTGGAGGGGCTGCAGGTGCTGGTGGTGAGGATTCCCTGCCCTGCTTCCCCCTGGCTGGTGGGAATGTGCGTTCCCACCCTCAGATCCGCTCGGGTGACAGCAGGGACCAGCCGGGACCTGCCCCATCCCTGCCCCGGGAGAGGCAGCGGGGTGCTTCCAGCCAGGCACGAGCTGGTGCTTCCAGCCCCCAGAACGTTGCCAAGGAAACCTGAAATTCCCATTTTTTCTTGGTGCTGTGCTGGGCAGAGCCAGCTGAGCCCAGCCTGAGCCCATCCCAGGATCTCCCCTTGGCTCCAGCTTTTCCTCTGATCCTTGGGCAGGCTGAGCTGGAACAGGGACTGGGCAGAGCTGGAGAATAAAGCAGAGATTTATTCAAAGGCCTCCAGGATCCACCTTGGGCAGGACAAGAGCCTGGCCAGGGCTGCACCCAAGGGGGCCCCAAAACGGTCCCCAAATGGACAAAGGGTGACGAGGTCTCGCACTTGGATCAGTTCTGGTGCATTTGCACATTTTGGGGTTGAATTGTCCAATGGCAGCTCCGGGCTGTGAGGTCCCATCCTTCTTGTTCCTCCCTGCAGCCACCCTTGTTGGTGCTTTTGGGGCTGGGAGTTGTCCTTGGTGTGCAGCAGGAGCAGGATTTGTTTTGTGTGGCTGCTGTGTGCAGAGAGCTGAGTGACCCCGGGTGTGAGCTCAGAGCTGCACCTGGGCAGCAGAATCTGAAAATGCCCTCGGGATTGTGCTTGGAGGGCGATCCTGATCCGTGGGGTTTGTGCCTCATCTGTGGGGTTTGTACCTTGTTCTTTGGGGTTTGTACCTGATCCATAGGGGTTATACCTCATCCATGGGGTTTGTACTTTGTTCTTTGGGATTTGTACCTTTTTTGGGGGTCTGTACCTGATCCGTGGGGTTTGGACCTGATCTGTGGGGTTTATACATCATCCATGGGGTTTGTACCTGTTTTGTGGGGTTTGTACCCGATTCGTGGGGTTTATACCTCACCTATGGGGTTTGTACCTGCTCTGTGGGGTTTGTACCTGATCCATGGGTATTTTACCTCTGTTCTGTGGGGTCTCTACCTCATCTATGGGGTTTGTACCTGATCCGTTGGGTTTGTACCTGTTCTGTGGAGTTTGTACCCGATTCACGGGGTTTGTACCTGATCCATGGGGTTTGTACCTGTTCTGTGGGGTTTGTACCTCATCTGTGGGGTCTGAACCTCCCAGGTGAGCTCCCTCAGCCCCTCGTGCTTCAATCCGTGCTGTTCCCAGGTGCACTTCTGGACGCTGCAGCTTTTCACCCCTCCGCCCAGCCCCACTGAGCTCCCCCCCGTGCCCGGGGCCGCTCCCTCCCGAGGGTTCTGGGGGGATCGGGGGCAGCGGGGGCTCCGTGCTGCGCCGGCAGATGGGAGTTCCTGGGAAGGGAGGCCATTTCCAGGCCGGCTGCTTTGTCATTAGCAAAAATTGATTGGATTTGTCCTCCTGGGACGGGCGCTCCCGAGGGAAGGGCCGGATTGCATCTCAATTATGAACGGCGCTGACTGTTCACGTGGATCTTCTCCCAGATCCATTAAAAGGCTGGGAACATCCATTTGGAAGGACGGTTTGTTGTTGGTTTGGGTTTTTTTCCCCCTGCTGAAATTGAGGCTGTTTTCCAGTTGTTGACTTTAATGAGGATTTGGGACCCCACCGGGGCTCGGCGGAGCGTGAGAACGGGAGCCGCTTTAGCCGCTCCCATTAATCCGTGCCTCGTCTGGGCGATGCCTCTTCCCGGCATTCCTCCTGCCCTGCCCGTTCCCGGCTCTTCCTGGGCACTGGGAGCACCCTCCATGGTTATTTTTAGTGAGGGAAAAGGAGGAAAAGGCTTCCCTGGTAAGGGGAGGCGTTGGTGGGTGCAGGGAGCAGCTGGCAGCAATTCCATGGGATTTCAGGGAAGAGGAGCAGAGTGCTGGCATTCCCAGGGCCCAGGTGCCATTCCCAGGGCTCAGGTGCCATTCCCAGGGTGCGGGTGCCATTCCCAGGACACAGGTGCCATTCCCAGGACCCAGGTGCCATTCCCAGGGCTCAGGTGCCATTCCCAGGGCCCAGGTGCCATTCCCAGGGCTCAGGTGCCATTCCCAGGACCCAGGTGCCATTCCCAGGGCTCAGGTGCCATTCCCAGGGCTCAGGTGCCATTCCCAGGGCCCAGGTGGCATTCCCAGGGCTCAGGTGCCATTCCCAGGACCCAGGTGCCATTCCCAGGGCCCAGGTGCCATTCCCAGGACACAGGTGCCATTCCCAGGGCGCGGGTGCCATTCCCAGGGTGCAGGTGGCATTCCCAGGGCTCAGGTGACATTCCCAGGGCCCAGGTGCCATTCCCAGGGTGCAGGTGCCATTCCCAGGGTGCGGGTGCCATTCCCAGGACCTGGGTGACATTCCCAGGACCCTGGTGCCATCCCCAGGACACTGGTGCCATTCCCAGGACCCAGGTGCCATTCCCAGGACCCAGGTGCCATTCCCAGGACCCAGGTGCCATTCCCAGGGACTGGTCATTTCTCTCTCTTTGTTCTGCCAAGAGGAGCTCGGGGCCTTTTCCAGGGAGTCCTCCAGAAAAAGCCGGGATGAGTGGAGCCCGAAATGCTCGGGAAAAGGCTCTCTGCTGTGGGAAGTGCGATGTGGATTCTCCCCTGTCCCATCCCAAGCTGAGGGGGCCTGTGGGGAATCCTCCACTGGCTCGGGGCTGAGGTGGGACATTGCGAAGGAATTCCTGGCTGGGAGGGTGGGGAAAGGAATTCCCAGATTTGCTGTGGCTGCCCCTGGGTGCCTGGCAGTGCCCAAGGCTCCAGCCTGGGGCAGTGGAGGTGTCCCGCCCTGGCAGGGGTGGCACCGCGGGGATTTAGGGTCCTTCCGACCCCAGCCATTCCAGGGTCCCACGGCTCCTGTGCTCGGGATGGTTCCGGCAGCCACAGACTCCCTCGGGCTCTTCGGTTTTCCAGCTGCTCTGGAGCCTGCAGCGGGAATGAAAGATGGAGAGCAAACCACAGCGCTGGGTCGAGAGCATCCCGCAATCCCTGCTGCATCCCGCAAAATCTGCTGCATCCCGCAACTCCTGCTGCATCCCGCAACTCCTGCTGCATCCCACAACTCCTGCTGCATCCCGCAACTCCTGCTGCATCCCGCAATCCCTGCTGCATCCCGCAACTCCTGCTGCATCCCACAACTCCTGCTGCATCCCACAACTCCTGCTGCATCCCATAACTCCTGCTGCATCCCGCAACTCCTGCTGCATCCCGCAATCCCTGCTGCATCCCGCAACTCCTGCTGCATCCCGCAATCCCTGCTGCATCCCGCAACTCCTGCTGCATCCCGCAACTCCTGCTGCATCCTGCAACTCCTGCTGCATCCCGCAGCTCCTGCTGCATCCCGCAATCCCTGCTGCATCCCGCAAAATCTGCTGCATCCCGCAATCCCTGCTGCATCCCGCAAAATCTGCTGCATCCCGCAACTCCTGCTGCATCCCACAATCCCTGCTGCATCCCACAACTCCTGCTGCATCCCACAACTCCTGCTGCATCCCACAACTCCTGCTGCATCCCGCAACTCCTGCTGCATCCCACAATCCCTGTCCCATCCTGCAATCCCTGCTCCATCCCGCAATCCCTGATCTACCCCACAATCCCTGCTCCATCCCACAGTCCCTGCTTTAGGATCAGGTGTTTCCCAGCCCACGCACCATCTGCTGCCTCTCCTTCCTTCCCCAAATCCCCCAGGCTTTGGGATCTGTGCTCCCTGGGAGTTCCCCTCTCCCAGCAGGGACTCGCCCCTCTGCCACAGCTATTTTTTTCCTTCCTCACACGAACCGTTTCCAATGGGAATTATTTTTTTTTAAAAAATTATATATATATATATATATATAAAAATATATATATATAAAATATATATATATATATATAAAAAAACCAATTTTAAATTTTCTCTTCCCCTTCGAATTCCGCGAGCCACACTCCCGAAGGGATCTTTGGGAAGAGCCGTGCTGCCGGGGGCTGATTTTGTGGAGCTCCGTGGTGGGGCAGGAAATTCCCTTTTTTTCCAGGCTGGTGCCTCATTTCTGCTGAGCCCCGGATCCCCCAATCCCTGCAGGCTGCGTGGTTTGGGAACGCTCGGCAGGAGCCTGCCAAATCCCCGGCTCTGGCGTGTGCCACGACCCCCGTGCCCCCGGGGGTTTGGGATTTGGGATTTGGGGTTGGATTTGGGCTCTCCTCGCCCTCCAGCTCCGCTTCCCTCGGCTCCGGGCTCCGCGGTGGGCTCGGGGATGGGAATGTTGTGATTTTCCTGCTGTTTCCAAGGCAACCGGGAACTCACAGGGCCACAAACACACGCACGGTGCCCTTCCTCCTCCTCCTCCTCCTCCTCCTCCTCCTCCTCCTCCTCCTCCTCCTCTGGGACGTTTCCCACCTGTCGGGATGCTCACCTGGGTCCCTCCTTGGAAGCTCCGGTTTTCCTTCTGTCCTCTGAACATTCCCCCCATCCCAAAGTGAGGCCACCAGGCTGCAAAAAAACCACCCCAAAAATGGGGATTTTAAACCAAAAGGGAAAAAAAAAAACCCAGCAAGACTTTGGTGTTTCGTGAAAAAATATATAATTTTTTTTTTTTTCCTGGGAAGGCTTTTCAGCTCTTTTGTGGGATTAACTGGCTTTAAAATTATGGGATTAGCAATAATCTGCAAGGCAGGGGTTTCCTGGTGGAATGTGGGGTTTTCCTGGAGCTCAGGAATTTCCTGGTGGAATTTGGGTTTTCCTGAGCCTGTCCATGCAGGTGTTGGGGCACAGAGAGAGGGGACGGAGCACTGCTGGGAGCCTGATCCCGGTTTCGCCCAGGATCCCGGGGGACTCCTGGGGTTTGGTCCTTCTGGGATCCCCCAAGGTTTGCTGAGCCCCAGCCTTTGGGAGCAGCTTTGGTGTTTTGCTCCTTGGTAAAATCCCATTCCAGCTGCTGGGGGTTGGGATCTTTTCCCTTTGCTCTGCGCTCATCGATCCAGAACTTTCTCTCCGTGCTGCTTTGGCTCCGTGGTGGGAACGTGGGCACTGCTGGATGGAATTCTCCTGGATCTGAAGGAGCAGGATGCTCCCGGGCTGGGCTCAGGGCTGCTCCTCACCGCTTTTTCCCTGCTCTTCCAGAGGGCCTGGCGGTGGGAGTTGGATTCGGCGCCGTTGGAAAATCCGCGTCTGCCACGTTCCAGAGTGCCAGGTAAGACCCGATCCTGCTTTTTTTTGTGTGTGTGTGTGTGTTTCTTTGCCCTCGGAGCTTGGCTGCCCCACCCTGCCCCGTGCCAGGGCGCCGGGGATCCGTGCCTTGCTGAAACTTGCCTGGAAGCACGAGGGGGGCAGAGGGAGCCGGAGGAATTCCCGGTGCCGCTGCCTTTCCCTCACTCGCCGGATTTCTGGCGCCCATGGCTCCACGGTTTTTGTTTTCCCTTCTCTGGGATCGCTGGAGCTGGGGAGGAGCAGCTGAGCGTGCTGCTGGCTCTCAGGAGGGGCACACAGGGATTTTGGGGGTGTTTATCCCGCTCCCTTCTCCCTGTCCCGCATCCCCGGGGGTGCTCGGCTCAGCACTGGCCGCTGCTTTGCTGTGGGGAGCTCCAGGGGAGGGAGAGGGCAGGGAAAAGGGATGAGGGATGGGGATGGGTAAATCAGGTGGGGAAGAGAGAGGTCGCAGCCTGGTGAATCCCTGTCCTTGGAGCTGGCAGCAGGAAGGGTGGAATCTCCACCCTCCTCTTCCCAGTGCCCCTGCCCGGTGTCTCCATGGCTCCCTGCAGGATTCCTTCATCTCCTCCTCCTCCTCCTCCTCCTGTCCCACCCGAGCTGGGAGCAGCCCTGGTTCTCCTCCCCATGGATCCAGGCAGGATCCAGGCACACGGGGAAATGTTTTCAGGGGAATTTTCCCTAAAAGCAGCGTCCGGTGGCTTTGTCTCGCATTCCTGCCAGGCAGGGCCACGGGATTCTGGAACTGGTGGCAGGGAAGGCTCTGGGTCCTCCCTGAGTGCTGGCATTCCTGCTCCTGGCGGCGATCCCAGGAAAACCCTTCCAAGCTGCCCTGACCTCGGGGGGTTTCATCCCGCTCCCCCAAAGCCTGGGATTTTGGGCCCTGGGGATGTTCCCTGCTCCTCCCAGCGGGAGCACAGCCCGGCTGACAGCACCCGCTGGGCACAGCTGGAGCCGGCCGGGAGAAACGGGAGACGATGGAGCCGGAGGAGCTGCCGAGGCTTTGGAAAAGCTGCTGGCACCTCTTGGTGGCCGCCTTGCAAACGGCACCTCCCTGCCCGGCCTTCGCTTTTCCCTGGAATTTGCACCTGCTGTCACCTTGCCCCCGAGGAGAGCGGGATCAGGTGGGATTTTAGGGAGAAATCCAAAATCCCTGTGAGGGTGGGGAGGCTCCGGCATCCCTGGAGCGTCCCAGGCGGGATTGGAGCAGCCTGGGATAGTGGGAGGTGTCCCAGCCCTGATCCTGGGGGTCCCTTCCGACCCAAACCATTCCAGGATTCCTGCTGCAGGGTCTCTGGGCTGGTTTAGGATCCCTCCCGGCTGGTTTGGGATCCATCCAGGCTGGTTTGGGATCCCTCCCGGCTGATTTGGGATCCCTCCAGGCTGGTTTGGGATCCCTCCAGGCTGATTTCGGATCCCTCCCGGCTGGTTTGGGATCCATCCAGGGCTGATTTTGGATCCCTCTGGGATGATTTCAGATCCATCCAGGCTGGTTTAGGATCCCTCCAGGCTGATTTGGGATCCATCCAGGCTGGTTTGGGATCCCTCCAGGATGATTTCAGATCCATCCAGGCTGGTTTAGGATCCATCCAGGCTGGTTTGGGATCCCTCCAGGATGATTTGGGATCCATCCAGGATGATTTCAGATCCATCCAGGCTGGTTTAGGATCCATCCAGGCTGGTTTAGGATCCATCCAGGCTGGTTTGGGATCCCTCCAGGATGATTTCAGATCCATCCAGGCTGGTTTGGGATCCCTCCAGGATGATTTTGGATCCATCCAGGTTGGTTTGGGATCCATCCAGGCTGGTTTGGGATCCCTCCAGGCTGGTTTAGGATCCCTCCAGGATGATTTTGGATCCATCCAGGCTGGTTTAGGATCCATCCAGGCTGGTTTAGGATCCATCCAGGCTGATTTTGGATCCCTCCAGGATGATTTCAGATCCATCCAGGCTGTCCAGCCCCTTTCTCTGTGCCTCACAAAGACTCATCCCGAACCTTCCATTCCCAGCTCCCTGTCACACCCCAAATTTCCAGACACTGGGATTGCCACAGACCCTGGGGAGGAAAGCAGGATACTCCAGCTTTTCCCGCTGCCTTTCCCTAACCTCTGGAAACAAAGGGCTCCTCATAACGCTCTGGAGATGCTGGAACAAAAGGGGGTTTATTCTCCCCCCTCGGCCGAGGAGGCAGGAGCAGCTGGTGCTTTCTCTGGATTTCCAAGGGCATTGGAAGATGAAAGGTGGCACCTGGAGCAGGAAAACCCCGCTGCAAATCCAGCCAGGCGCAGAGGGGACGGCGTCTGTCCCACGGGGAATCCTTCGGGAATCTCCGGGAGGGCTCCAGGCGGTTCCTGGGTGTCCTGGAGGTTTGAAAAAGAGCTGGGATCAGGTTTGATGTCGCTCCTTGGCCGCAGCTCCGGGTCGGGATCCCCCTCCCATCCGTTCCTCTGGAATCGCGTTTTCATGGAGCAGCTCCGTGACTCAGTTTCCCTCCTCCGTGCCACTTTTCCTTCCTCCTGGGTGTGGCTGAACCCGGCCAGCGCCGGGCTGAGCCCCTGGGGAAGGCTCATCCCAAAAAGCTGGGCCTCCCTCCTCCTCCCGGGATCCCGGGATTCTCCATCCTGCTCAGGATCCCAGCTCATCCAGGATCCCGGGATTCTCCATCCTTTCCAGGATCCCGGGATTCTCCATCCTGCCCAGGATCCTGGGATTCTCCATCCTGCCCAGGATCCCGGGATTCTCCATCCTGCCCAGGATCCCAGCTCATCCAGGATCCCGGGATTCTCCATCCTTCCCATGATCCCGGGATTCTCCATCCTGCCCAGGATCCCAGGATTCTCCGTCCTTTCCAGGATCCTGGGATTCTCCATACTTCCCAGGGTCCTGGGATTCTCCATCCTTTCCAGGATCCTGGGATTCTCCATACTTCCCAGGGTCCTGGGATTCTTCCTCCTGCCCAGGATCCTGGAATTCTCCATCCTTCCCATGATCCCGGCTTATCCAGAATCCCGGGATTCTCCATCCTGCCCAGGGTGCCGGGATTCTCCATCCTTTCCAGGATCCTGGAATTCTCCATCCTTCCCATGATCCCAGCTCATCCAGAATCCCGGGATTCTCCATCTTGCCCAGAAACCTGGGGATCTCCATTCTGGCCAGGATCCTAGCTCATCCTGCCCATGATCCCGGGATTCTCCCTCCTGCCCAGCATCCCGGCCCTTCCCGTTCTCCTGCGTTTCTTTGCTGCCACCGGGTGTGCAGCCTCTGCTCCTGCGACCGGGATCCTCCGGGATCCTGCGGGAGCTGGAGCTGGATCCCAGCCCCTGACCGGGATCTGGCCAGGATTTTCATACAGGGAGAGGCTGGGAATGGGAATGGGAGTGGGAACGGGAATGGGAACGGGAATGGGGATGGGAATGGGGATGGGAATGGGAATGGGAATGGGAACGGGAATGGAATGGGAACGGGAATGGGAGCAGGAATGGGAACGGGAATGGGAATGGGAACAGGAACAGGAATGGGAACAGGAATGGGAACGGGAATGGGAACAGGAACAGGAACAGGAATGGGAGCAGGAATGGGAACAGGAATGGGAACAGGAACAGGAACAGGAATGGGAGCAGGAATGGGAACGGGAATGGCTCCCCACTGCCATAGGGCAGGGTTGGGTGCGATATTTGCAAGCCGCTCTCTCAGGGGCTGGGGTGGAATTCCCAGGGAATTCCCAGGGAAGCCGTGGCTGCCCCATCCCCAGAGGTGTCCAAGGGCAGCTTGGATGGTGTTGGGAGCAGCCTGGGATGTTGGGGTGCCCCTTTTGGGATGTTTTCCATGGGGGATGAGCTGTTCCCGGCCCCGGGCAGGAGCATCCCTCGCTGCTGTGGGGCTGCGCTGCGTGCAGCGCTGGGAATGTCGGGAATATCCACGGGGTGGAAACAGCAGCTCAGGATAAAGTGCAAAGGAGAGGAGCCAGAGCCAGGGCTGTGCCAGGACAGAAAATAAAGCTGGATCAGGGCCTGGCTGCTGCAGGGAATAACTCGGCTGTTGCAGGCAGGAATAAAAAAAAATTCCCTGCAAGTCTGACTCAGCCTGACAGGCAGGGATAGAACAGGGATGGATTTGCTGCGCTCTCCCTGCGCAAAAGCACGCCGAGTTTCTGTTTTCCAGGCTCCTGTCCCAGTGGACGGGTTGCAGAGGTGTCTGGGATGAAAATT
Source organism: Hirundo rustica (assembly GCF_015227805.2). Lineage (NCBI taxonomy): Eukaryota > Metazoa > Chordata > Aves > Passeriformes > Hirundinidae > Hirundo > Hirundo rustica. The sequence goes on along the minus strand of NC_053467.1, from coordinate 10,756,266 downwards.
CCCGTCCAGCTCTTCTCCGCAATTTCGGATTGGTGCCCCGGAGGCAGCAGCATTCCCAGGTGTGCCTTTTTCCCTGGAAAAGCCCCTGCTCTTCCCGAGGCTGGGGGAGGTTCAAACAAGTTTGACACGAATAACCACAGCCTGATTTCTCATCCCCATCCTCAATTCCCTCCCTGAAATCCCCTCCGGGGACGGAGCAGGAGCGAGCAGGGCGGTGATGGAAGCAGGAATATTTTTTCCCCCGTCCCCGCTCTGGAAGTGATGCTGGGGATGTTTCCTCCGGCCCAGCACAATGGTTCCCATTCATCCTTCCCTTCTGCCGGCCTCCTTTGGATCTCTCGTGCCCACGGGATGTTTCCTGCCCAGCCTTGGTGGGACAGACAGCGGAGAGGGTTTCTGGGATGACAGGCGGGCTTTGAGGAGGGCTCGGAAAATATTATCCCATGGGACAGCCCGTGCCTCCCACGCCGCGTCTCT